>NW_011948440.1:1905893-1933367 GCF_000503995.2 Ceratosolen solmsi marchali
GGGAAAGAGGGAGAGGGAGAGAAAAAGAGAGATGTTGGTTACGCGTGTGCATTGAACTTCGGTCGCGTGTGCGTGGATCGGTACATACGAATTTCAATATTTGGGTCCGTTATGAGTTTACTCAGTTTTCCTTTGAAAAATTGAAGCACACAAGGGCAAGCTTCAAGTACTCCATACATACATCTGTGTATGCTCGGCTGCCCACGTGTGTTTATTCTTTATATATTTTTTTGGAATCAACTGAAAATGCGAGCTATTCATACACGATCGTTCTTCAATTTTTTCTAAATCTTAATCACGAAATAAAAATGATTAAAACCATTCGAGCAAAAAAAATTAAGTGTAAAAAGGACGTAGAATAGAAATTGTAAACAATCTTACCACACGTGCAAATAGTGTTTTAAAAATAGAAATAAATGCTATTTTTCTTTATGTGAAACATGTAATTGATTTATATATGATTTCAATAAAATGAGAAAGAATGAGAGCGAGAGAGAAATAGAAAAAAATGCCCAAGAGTAAGGAAGATAGTGATATAGACATTAATAATTTCGCGCCCTGATGCTTAGGCTTTCAAACAATTGAGCTTTATTTTCTCTGTAATGAAGTGAAAAATTTCTTCTGGATCTGAAATAATATTAAAATCTACAAGCAAAAAGCAACATTGAAATGGAATTACAAGTTCTCATAATTATTACGACGTATATTCCATCTAATTATACGTTTTATATTACAAGTTCAGAATGTATAAAAGAAAAAAAACTACCACCAATGACTGTATACAATTCATTCATGTAAATTCAATAAAATTATTTGTACATTCCCATGACGTAATATTTGATTTTACTAAAATCAATTATTATATTTATCAATTATTTTATTCTAATCTTGGAATGGAAATCATATGTTTTTACAAAAATATGATCTTATTGATGTAACGCAACTGTCTTTAAAATATGCATAAAAAAATACGCATAAAAAAATCTCAAAATAGTATAATCAACCTGAAGGTCAATTACAAGTACTTTTGAAATCAAATGAGCAGAAATGTACAAATTAATTCTCATTAAGTGAAATAAAAAATGTATATATATATATATATATATATTACAATTTATATTTATTAATTTAACAAAGCATACTTATATTGTATATTTGATATAGTTTATAAATATTTAGCAAACTGTATCTACTCATTGTGTACTTAAATACACTAGTAGTCAGAATCGAATTTCTACATTTCTCTTAAGTAATACAATAGAGATAAAAGCTTTTCATGAGAAATGTAAATACAATTTCATAATAATTTATATTAATTTTAAACAATAGTTTGCCTTAATTGTTATGTCAGTAACAATGAGATTACGATAATGTCGGGAGAGGAAGCCTTTTACACGAACTTTTTCGTTTTTCTGCATACGTACACTTGCAATTACACAATAAATTTGCTAAATGTGCGCAAAAACCGTATACTGAATTTTCTGTACAAACGTAATTATATCAACGACGATGTCGAGGGAAAAGAATCGAAACGTAAAATCTTTCTAACGACAATGAAAAGTGCAAATGGAAATTTACTTTATAAAATTTTGAAGGAACTAAAATGAAACTGAACCCAAGTTCGAATTCTAATTCAATAACAAATCAAACAATCTAATATCATATTTTTTATTGTCTTCAATTTTCTAGGAATAAGAATCTCTCTATGTATTAATGCAGATAAAATATAATGAAGTTCGTTGCAAAATGACTGATACAACTGGAAGAAGCGAATGAGAAAAGATGTTATTAAAAAAAAAAAAAAAAAAAAAAAAAAAAAAAAAAATAATAATAATAAAACAAATAAACTATCGGTGTTCTGCATTGAATTTCGAACGCTAAGGTTGTATGTTAACAAGTTTTGGAAGTTTTTGTTGAAAGATGAAATAAAGAATGATATTCGAGAAGAAAGTAATATAGGAAAATGAGAAAGGGCTAGAGAGGAGGTCGCGGTTATTTAAAAATTATCTTGTTGTCATGCAACATTAAACGGTTTATATTCTCGCTTAACCGGTTTATTCCGTTCACGTAGAAGAATTTTAATGTATGCCCAGTCAAGTGACATAATTTACTTGAATAAGTAAAAGACTTTCATGTACTGCAAATTTCCTAAATATCACTTGAGAATCCATGAACGTAGAATAAAAATCTTTTATCTTTTAACATTAAAATTTTGGCTCAAATTCAACGCTTGAAATTGTAACGAAGTACCTAACGCTGTTGACACTTATTTAGTATGAAATTAGCAAAGATTAATTTCAATGTTGCAAAGTAATTTCGATTATATAATAATTATTATGAATATTGGTAAGAAACAAAGTTGCAATCCTAAAAATTCTTTATAATGCTATTCACAATATAATATTGTTCGATATCCACAGCACAGTATTAAGAATTAATTAATTGTACTGGAATATCGATATGGCTATCGATCATTACTTTTTAATCGAGCTTTAATAAGATAAGATTCGCGATTTTTGAAAATTTGACATTTGAGAAAGCAAGAGCATATATATATAATATAGAGCAATAGAACTATATTAGCCGAAACACTCAAGTATGCTGTATTCCATAATTGTCAAAGAAGAATTAGTTTGCACAAATTAAACCATCAGTGAGTCTGGGAATGTATGTGAAAAGCGAGTTGAAATGTTCGTGCGGCTGTGAGAAAATTAAGAATACGTTAAATTGAGATGCTGCGGGAGAAAGCAAGTGAAATAGAAAAGGTGACTTAACGATACATCCGGGCCAGTGTTTGTTTTTGGTTATTTGATAAAAACGTAGATTTTAATAAAGCGCAGATGTCCAGGTGTGTTAGTTACGCGGGAGGCCGTGAATTATCATCGCTCTACCACTGCGAGAGTTTTGTCTCTTGAAATAAGATATCTCTGTAGTGCAAACTATTTTGATATGCAGCGTGATATCAGGTCATCCTGCACTCGGATCTTTAAATGAATTATAAAGAGTATAACAGCATGTAAATGTACACGAAGGAGATGAGTAAGAAGGAGGTTGATAGCGTACAAATAAAAAGTTACTTATAAAAGGTAGCGAGCAATGATGAAAGGCAGAAGATTTTTCGAGTTTGATTGTGTATTTGGATATTTTTATTCAATTTATGAAGTGGATTATGTCGGGAGGGATGTATTTTAGATTTGTGTTTCCCTTCGGTATTTGTTCCGAAATTACTGGTGATTATACAGTAATGTATAATGGCAAAAGGACACGTTATGTATCCCTAATTTTCATTTTCATTTTTTTTTTTTTTTTTTTTTTTTTTTAAAAATTTTTTTTTTATACATTCTGATTTTACATTCGGTAAATAGTGGTGCAACAATTAAATATGAGAGAGATTATAAAAATTCTTATTAGCAGTGCATCGCTGTTCTCTAGACTTCATCTTATAATTGACTTTCCTATCGGTTACATAACAATAAAGCAGCATTTGCCCATTTAATTTGTTATTAGTTCAGAACCTTTAGACTCGATGTGACTTTTCGTATTTGTTTTTTACGCAAACAAGAGATGAACGCGAACTGTAAATAATACTGGTGGAAAACATATAAAATTGGAACGAATAAGTTTTAAGAGCGAAAGAAAAGTACTCTTTATTTCAGTTGTTATTTTCGATGTTTATACTACTTTTGACGAAATTTTCAATTCGATCATACTTAAGAAATAAATGAAAGAATTGATAAAAATTCTATAAATATTTTACTTTTCGAGGAAATCAAATCTGTCATTATTATTATTAATGAAGTCATATTCGCCAATACTTTTTATAATTATCAGAACATAACGTGCTCTTGTAAATATCCTATACTTACTAAGTGATTTATTGTATTATTTACTTGTATTTATTTATTATTTTTTTTTGTATTATTTGCAAGTTATTTCTCTAGATTCACAAAAAAAAAAAAAAAAAAAAAAAAAAAAATTGGAACTTCTACCGAACGTTATTTGCTTCTAATTTTCAATGCTCGTAAATCAAGTCATAATGATAATGTAAAAATGCTTTATGCTTAAATATTAAAAATAATTTCGATACGAATAGAAGTATCGTTTCGTAATAATAGAATTATTAACACAATGCATCTTTATTTCACAGTTCAAGACAAAAGATCTATCATGTTTACTGGTTGTTTAGTGTACGACTTACACATTTGCAATACATTTCAGAGAGTAAGATAGTTAAAAGTTTCGTAACTACATGAACTTCAAGCCATATTTCAACAGGAACATATGTAAAGTAATAAATATTACCAATCTCGGCCAAAAGTATTCTGACAATTGAGGCGAAAAATATAAAACGAGCGCTTTTATATTGTTATTAAACAATTTCCATCGATAATAAGTATATCTATCTCTATTCGTTTATTCGCAATGATTTACATAATCTATGATAATTTAGCGATTATATTTATTCCATTTAATCTTCCGAATAAAGAAGCTCTTACCGTCCCCCACTACATTCACAATTTCACAATTTGTTCATTCGATTACGATTTCTTTATGTTTATTTGATTATACGAACCTCTGAAATCGTCGGGGCACGTGATTTTCAGTCATAAAGACTAGCGTGGTGGTGGCTGATGGGAGATCGGTAAACCGTAGATGCACGAGCGCTAGAGTAACATGCGTTATTCGCGAAACTTACCCTTGATGAAATCAACGGCCATTTCGAGGCCGTAGGTGTCCTTGTCGCAGTCGTCGAGTATGTGTGCCCCGACTGTGACGCCGGGGACGATGTCGCGTTCGTTGAGCCGATCGAGGCTGTAGAGCATAGCCTCGAGAGCTTGGATTCCGCCTTGCGGCATTACGGGCCCACAGGTATGGGAGTCCTCCCGCTCGTGGACCATCATTAAACCGCCGAGGACGAGGTCGCCCTCGACGACTGCGCTGTGCTTCACTGGCCACTGATCGATCGCTGCGATAACTTTGGTCAAATTCTCGCTGTCATGCCTCGTTTGTTGCCTCGTTTGCTGCTGATCAGTCGATAGGTTCCAGCTGGTAGTGTAGAAGTTGCCTAACCGAGACAAAGAGTCGTTCGATTGATTATCCATGACTCGAGCATCGGAGATGGTCATGGTGGATTTCAAATCCGTTATAATTTGGTCACTCTCGACAATGAATGGTCTCGGTGTTGGCTGCCGAATCGACGGTTTACTCGCATTAAAAGATAGCCGTCGCTCTCGTTTCCATAACGATTGTCCTTTTCTTAGGTGTTTCGAAAGGCTCGCATTTAAATAACGACTTTCCACCTGTTCCTCTTTACCAGCTGGTTTCTCCATTCTGTTTGGCAACGATTTGGTTAGGACATTGTCTTGACAGTTGGAGATGTAATCGCAATTTTTATCAGCTTCGTCCTTCGATTTTCCTTCCATGCGCAACTTTCTATTCATATCTGACCAAGTAGTGGCGTTAATTAAAGGTCTTCCCAGCCAAGCATTGAACCAACGCTCGTTCAGATTATCACTCTCATTATTATTTGCACTTTCCCCCTTGATTAACGCCCTGACATATTTACTACTCTGCTTTTTCTTTATTGACGTGGTGTTGACGAGTCCGATGAACTTTTGTCCAGCAAACGAGGTTTGTTGAGACTGATTGGTTTCATTGATCCCCCCGAGTCGCGTTCCAGCATCTCCTTTAATCTTATCAGTTTCGTCTGGGACTTTTGTTGCCACTACGACAGTTGGCTCTTTTGTGTTTACATAATTAGTGGGACTGATTGTTGGCTTTGAATTACCGATTAAGTTAGTTACCGTCGATCGATCGTGCGTAGATGTAAATGAGTCGAATTGTTTGGCAGGGGCTTGCTCGGTAACTAATTTTGCATTTCGTCCCGTGGCAAGCGAAGAGCGGAGCAAATAACCGTCAGGAAGTGCGATCTTCCGGTCTTTCGTCAGACAATCAATATTTCTTGGCTCTCCCGTAATCGATGAGGTAACTATAGTGGCAGCGATTGGCTTTAGAGGCTTCGTGTTTACGAGCTTCGTCGATACTAAAAACGGCTCATTTAATACACTCGTAAGAGTCGACTCGAAACTTGTAACTGCGTGTGATTCGTCTTCCTATCCGGGATTAATGATGGAGCTCGATTTTCGATTGTGTTCGTCGATTGTAACAAGACGATTCTCCGAGGTGAAGATTACTTTCTCGTTGTCGGAGCTTCGAAGGGGAAGAGATTCAGCCGATGTTGTCGTTGGCGAGAGCTCGTTCGAGACGCTTTGCATCTTTACAATCGATGAGAAATCAACATTCGCCCGCGGCTCTGTTAATCTCTGTTTTATCTCAGGCTCACTTGCAAACGAGGATGGTGTATTAGAAGGTATTGCTTGCTGACTTTTAAATCTGTCGGAGCTTGGCGATTCCGAAGATAAGCCGACTATTATGACAGTCCAAAAGGCCATGAAGGCCGTTACCCAAGATAGACGTATCATCAGCTCGCTGTGCGTAAAACCATGACTGCAACATATAAATAAATCATGAATCTTGATAATGCTTGTTTAATTGGCGCTATTGAATTTACATTATAATTAAGATTATAATAGGCGAAAGTAGCTTTTATACTTACGCTATTTATAGAGGGAAATATTCGTGAAAGGAAGTTCTATTTCCATAAAAAGCTAATTTGATTTTAAGTTAACAATATTTTTAATATCCCACATAGTTTCACTACGATCTATTCGCATAATACTTTTATACATTTGTAAAGATAATTGTTAAATATTGTAAATCCATGTGCATAACGTATATTTATCGTTGTAGGTAATTCTCAGTGAAAGACCGATGACAAAATTATTACTCGAGTGCGCTATTATGGTAACAAACTAATAAGATTTTAGCCTTAATTTTACGTCTTATTATTATTATTTTTTATTAAAACAATGTAATTATCCTAACTCCTCCATATAAATGCCTGCAATTTCAATATATTTAATAGGAATTCTCACAGTAAACGTGTGTTTAACTAATACGTGATCTATTCTCTGACGTAATACTAAAGATTTCTGCATTTATTAAAAAATGTAAATATTTTATAGACGCAAAAGCGCAAAAAGAAGAAAAGTTTTATGTATTTCATAAAAATATCTTGTTGTTTCACATGGAAAATTCATTTATTGATTTTTCTGTAGCATTTCAGAAATATTTTATACTTTGTTATAAAAGAGCGACTTTATCGTAGGTCGAATTTTATTAAAATATTATAATATAAAAGTTTTCTTCTCAATGAAATGAAAGAAAATTTTTACTTCACCATTACAATGTTGATTAATACATATCGATATTCATGATATCCGTAATATTCATGAGTCTATTCTCAAGTTATCACTACCTTGAAAAATCTTTAGTTTACTCCACACTCAGCGTATGATTATTGTATAATATAGTGAAATGGATAGAAAGTGTACCTGAAAAAAGTGCAGATGCAGTGCCGAAAAGGAATCGCTGAGAAAAAATCCGGAATAAAGAGAACGTGTGTGCGTGTTTGAGTGTGTGTGTGTGTGCGCGTGTTTGAGTGTGTGTGTGTGTGTGCGTGTATTTGTGTGTATTTGTGTGTGTATTTGTGTGTGTATTTGTGCGTGTGCGTGTGCGTGTGCGTGTGCGTGTGCGAGGGAGAGACGGTGATTACAGTGTTGTTGCATTGCGTCAAGAGCTCAGAAAGGGGCCAATTTAGTCGTGAGAGAGAAGGGCTATCCTGAGAATCGCATAAGTAGCAGTCGACAAACTATTGAACAACTGCACCTCTTTCGCCCTTGAGAGAACAAACACAGTGACTTTGTCGCATTATTTCGCATGAGACGTCGATGTCTTTATTTCCTTTCCAAATATTTCATCCGTTCAGCCACGCTCATGCAAACCATCCTTCTTCAGACAATGAAGAATAAAAACACAGCCACCATCTATCCTGTTAAAGGCCACAAGTGGTAATGAACCATCCCGTTCAGAGTGCATGGTTAACAAACGTACTCACCGTCTTTCTTAAGACAAGTAGGCCACCCCCTCTCACTTCCTACTACCTCCGATGTAAGAAGCTAAGAAGCTGCGACCACTTTTAAAAGCAAGTCAAGTTGAATTGAATTTATCTGATTATATTGCATTTAACTTTTTCCTATCTTTCCAATTTTTTTTTTTTTTTTTTTTTTTTTTTTTTTTCTATCGAACATTGGAGATTTAATAATGTTACGTGTTATAATTTTATTAATAATTTTTTCATTTATTAGAATATGACACACACACACACACACACACACACACACACACACACACATATATATATATAATATTTTATTAACGATAAGATCAATTATCTTATCAATAGAAATTAGTTTTTATTTAGAAAGCTATTCTGTTCAATTGAAATTGATATTATTTTAGAAAATTTTATTCGATTTGCTGCAAACTAATTTTCAACACTTTTATTTCTGCACATTTTTTAAAATGCATTACTCAATTTTTTAATTAACGGTCTAATTCAATTGTACATTTTCATCTTTGTGAGGCTTTTATCATTTATTCTATGTATCATACTATGCGTTCAAATACCTTATTATCCAACGTTACTTTTTGGAAAATTCTTTTTCAATGTATGGACATTACAATTGGGATTCTCAATCAAACACACATTTATATTCAATGACGTATTATAATAATCAAAAACTGTTGCCTACTTCAAGAATATAAAAGCTTTTCTCAAATATAAATATGCTTTTTAGTTATCTACGAAATTAATTGCGTGATATATTTTTATAAAAGCACGAAAATTTATTAGATAATAAGCAATTAATATTTACTGTTGGCTGCGTTTATAACTAGCTTCGTTGCTTTAGTTATCCTACACTATTTATTTTCATTTCTATGTTTTGTACATTCCGTAGTTTCATTTTCCGAGATCGTATTTTATCTTTCATTGTATTTTAAATTCGTTTGAGGCATTGATTGAAGATATTTTACTCGCTAGAAGTTTAATCGCATTTGGTGATAGTATGAATTGACTTTTATTTGCATCACTCCTAGAGTTTTGTGAGAATTTTGTTTGGTTTGTCTGTTTTATTTATTTTTACTCTACTGTCTCATGTGTTGTGCTCTCTTGTATATATACATGTGTTAGTTTAATAAACTCTGCTTCGGTTCAGATATAATTTATTAACTTTAAAATAATATGAAATAAATCCGAGTTACTTTTATTATAATGTTATATTGTTAGTTATTTAAATTATATTTTAATATTATCTTAGAAATTAAACATTTAACCAATATATCTAAAAACATATTAATTCTGAAAGATATATCTTTGCTCTTAAGTGTATGATTTGTTCTGTCAGACTTTAATTGAATGTAAATAAGTCTGCTTTAGTTATAATTATAAAATATATTTAAGAATAACTATGTGTGTAGAATTCAATTACCGAATAAAAATATAGAAACTATAAGATATAATAAGTTGCTTCGAGAAATTTAAATTGTCATAAATTCACTATGTTAAAAATTCATTAATGAGCTTAACTGATTAATGCTATCATTTTAGCAAAGTAGTGATGTGATATCATTTATATATATTTTAGAATATACAAATTTCTTATTTCGAATACTGTATATATCATATTTCTATTCACATTTTTGTATTTCGCATTAAAGGAGAATATTTAAATTTGCTTGAACAATTACTTAAATTGTATGAGGTTAAAATGATAAAGATAATATTTTATTTTTAAATACGTAATAATATATGTTTCGGTATATATTCTTATATAAGTTCATATAATAATATCAAGTATTTTAATTTGAGATATTATTTATTTTGTGAATATATTTTATTAATTAAAGCTTTGACAATACATTTATAATAAATAATATGATCCTATTTAAAATAATAAAATGTTATTTCAACAATATTAATAACGTAATAATGAATTATTATTATTATTTTCGTTATTATTATATTATAATCTTATTATTATTAATAGTATATTTACTAAGTGTAACAAAAATTTGTTTAATACGCAATATAAAAGATTATATATAATTTTAATATTTTGAATAGCAATAAAATTAACTATTAGAATCTCATGTACACGTAAAATATTTTTTTTTAAATATTATCACATTAGATCTTGAAATAAATTTATAATTTAAATATAATTATTAGCTATTTTGGGTTAACAATTTGATTCAATTAAAATTTGAGATATACATCTTTTTTTCATAAATCCACTTTAATTTTTCTTCATTTAAAATAGTAAATCACATAGCCTTTTTATAATGAAAATATATAAAAGAAAAAAATGAAGTGGATAATGTTAATATTAATATATTAAAATATTAATATATTAAATTATATAAAGAATAATAATATCGTATGATTATGTTACTTTTATTTTTCACTTTTCAGTATATAACTAATAAAATATTCTATGATATTACATATAATAATATAATAAAACAATAAAATACTTGAATAAAACGTTTTACGTGTAAATGGTTTGTTTTAACAAAACTAGAATTTTATGATTAAATTATTTTTTGAAATTTCAAATATTTTCAATTCACATATTTTAACAGTTTTATAATTTTCTAATATTACATTAATTATAAAATCTTCGTAAATTTATTTTGTTTTCTATTATTGTTATATGTATATATATATTTAATTTAGAAGGTAAATTACCATATATTCTATGCATGTTGATTTCACATTATGCTATGATAAAATCTCATAGATTAGAAGCTTTTCTTGTATAAAAATACTAGAAAATAAAATTGACAATACACAAAATTATTATATTTCATACAATATAGTTTCCTATGGAAAATATATGTGTTATTTAACCGGCTTATATTTTACCATTTTTTAACTCAAAACATTATTGTAAATAAATATAAAATGTATTTTTGAAAACTATTATATTAATTAAAAATATATTTATATATTAACATATTTTATAAACTATAATATTAATTATAAATAAAATTAATAAACAAATATTTCATTTTTCAATTTGTTTATCATATTATATAAGTACTTAACAAGTTTGTTACAAAATATAGTTTATTTATAGGATTTTATTTAAGAAATATAAAATATGAAAGCATGAATTTTATTTATACCTGCCCAGGAAAAATTAATTAATTATTAAATATAAATATATAAATAAATTTATAACAAAACCATCGAGAAGTGTATTATAGATATTATTCTGAAGGGTCGACGAAATAATATATAAATATATATGAACATCTTGTCTCGTATCATATAAGGCAAAGTGGACTTAGAATAATAACCTTGAGAGGGTATATAAAATGATAGTCAAATCTTATAAAAAGTCAAATATACAAAGTCAAACCGCTCATAATTTATTCTTGGTGTAAATAATATTATGTTATTTTCATTAAGAATTTCAGATTGAGATTTAATTGACTGAATGCTAATTTTAAGAATATTAAAATTCTAAGTACTTTAAGTTTTAAATAATTTAAATGGATATTTTGTGAACATTTAAAGAATTTCTTTATAATTTTTTTCCACTACTGCACATATCCATATAAATGTTTAATACTTAATATTTAATGAATTGAAAATAAAAATAATTTTTAAACATACTTTCATAACATTGAAAGTAAACGACGACTAAATATTAAATTTGCTCTATTATTTAATGAATATTCATTGAATATTATAATTCTTAGAAAAGTTGAGATTCTTTTAAGAATTAGTTCATTCGTTTTCTCAAAATTCGCAGGTGCATACTTCATTTCAATTTTAGGCAAATAGTTTTGAAACACAAACAACTTTCTGACACTGTCTACGGTTTTATAGACTAAATTATACGTTTTTCATGTGTTTTAATTGATTTCCTTTTACACATAAATTGATACACACACACACACACATATATATATATATATATATATATATACTCATGTTAAGTTTAATCAAATTAATTAATTAATTAAGTTAATTGAAACATAATATTGTTCATTACCTTAATGGTAACAAATATTAACACATAGCAAATTTTTTGAATCATTAAACTATATTTTTAATTATTTTTATAAATATTTATTAGATCATTGTTTATATTATATAATATTTATTGTTTTATTTATTATGAATAAGATTGTTTCAATTAAATCTATACGATTATACAAATTGTCACAAAGTTTTAATTGGAAAGATTTTTATGAACAAAAACTTAATACAATCGATGTTCTAGCAATTTACAATATCAATATAATAACAATATCAATACGGAATGTTGAATTTTTATTTTAAGTAACACTCTTTTGCAGCATTGAATGACTTGAAATAATTTAAAAAATAAAATTCATTTTTTTGTGCAAGTAAAATTGTTATTCATCAATTTTCACAAAAACTATTTTGATTAATTTTCTATATGTACTTATAAAAAACAATGTATGTAAGGAATTAAAACTATTTTCACTTTTCAAAATTAAAAATATAATGTTTATAGTTATTAATTAAAATAAACCAATCAAATCAACCGTAGAAAAAAAAACAATTAATATAAGTTATATTTACAATTTTTACAGTAAAAAGACAAAATATATAATTTATATACTACTTTCTTGAAATAAGACTTTTATAAATTATAATAACAATTTACAGTGCCATTGAAGAACTAAGAAAGATTCTTCTTTTTTTTTCTTAAAGCTACAAAAGAGTTAAAAACTAACCTGCAAATGTAGAAGATATAAAAATATAAAGAATAAAAAGTTTTCTTTCCAGAACATTGTAGAGATACTATTACGAAGTAAGTTATATGAATGTATAATTTAATTTACAATTGTTCTACATTATAATATGTATAAAAATAAATCCTCATTTACACATTTAGGAAATTTTTGATTTAAGAAATATCTTTTATTGCAAAAACTTTTTTTGCAAAAACAAAAATGAATAAAATTAATTCTACCACTCTCAGTCAAGTTCATTAATCATATGTTATTATATAAAAGTTAAACTTTTTATAAAGTAATTAAACTCAAATTATTGTTGAATTATTTCTAGAAATATAATATATTTAAGGAATTAATATTTTTATAATGTACGAAAATAAATTTAACAGCTAAAATTAATATGACCAAGTTAGGGTAATAGAGGAATCAATGTATTTGTGAAAGATAGCAGCAGAAATAAATTAGATCAAGCTATTCTAAATAATTTTGTGGTTAAAATATATTATCATATTTGTATTACTATTTATTCTGAAACATTATAAGTTTATAATATATTATAAACAAAGTAATTGAAAAATCAGTTAATATTATTTTAGTTATTAAAAGTTGAAGTTGAATAATATATCATTTGCAAATTTGTAATTATAATTTAATTAAGGAAGTGTTAAAACTATTTATTATAATGAAACTAGGAATTAAAAATATGTGTAAGAATAAATTTCTTCGCATGTACATACATATTTAAAATGTTATAAGGAAAATGGGAAGTAACGTTGTCGCAAAGCTCATTCTTGCTCTTGTTCCACATTAATTTGGAAGCATTTGTCGACTTTTTATAAATATATTACATTGCTTACTTATAACTGATACACGAAATAAAAATATTTACAATACATTTGTATATATTATTATAATATTTGATAATATTGACATATTTATTCTAACTAGAAACTTATTGAAAACCTAAAAATTATAAAAATGTTTTTTATTATTAGATAAATCACAATTAAAAATCTGTTTCATTTAGTAATAATAATGAAAAATAGCAACAATATTTTATTTTATAATTTGATTAATTAAAATTAAATATTTACAAAGTACTAATCACTCTAGACATCAATGTCTTTATTCAGAATAGCAGCTTATGAAATGTACTTATTCTATAGATTATAGAGAACAATATGGACGATAATATGTAGAATAATTTATATAATATACCTTTTCGGCAACAAAGATACATATATGGAAACATAAGTAGAAACTATTTGTTTCTTTAGTCAAGAAAATTAAAAAAAGTATTTTAAATACACGATTTAATTCAATATATTTTTATCACATAGTATATTATTACAATCAAGCTCATATGCATAATACAATGGGTTCATTAAGTGAAATATTGCTTAGGATGCGCATTATAGCTATTTGAATAGAGAGAGATATCAAACTTATTATAATTGACTATTCAGAATTTTCAAAATAGAAATTTGTTCATGCATCACAATACTTATCTAACTGTATAAACTATATTTGTTTTATTGTTATTATAACTTTTTCATTCTAAAATATTATTTATAAGATGATTTTAAGTTAACGTTTTAGATAGGTAAGTTGGATTATAATTTATAAATTAATAGTGAATAATATAAAAGGATATTAAATGATAATATAAGAAAATTTTGTTAATACCTTCTTTATAATCAACCGTGATAAAGTAAATAGTAAATTTATTTCTATTAGTATTAAAAAATCTTTTTAATCCCATTTAGTCAATAGTTAATATGGATCTAATGAAAATATAATTTGTGTATATTTTTCATTTGAACACTATCATTGGAGAAAGTCCAGGTATCATAAATGCTTCCTATGTACAAGTTAACAATATTTTATCATTTCTCAGCGTATAACCATAACGGTATGTAAAAATAAAACAGGAGCTAAAGAGAGAAATATACGTTAAGAAAAATCCGTATATAAGATATAAAATTGATAAATGAACAGTCTTTTGCGCTCCTGTACTGTTAATATTTTCCTGAATATTTAATAAAATTTAAATTACTAACTACAAATAATTACATTATTAAATACATTTTTTATTAATATATATACATACATATGTATGTATAATAATTTTAAGTTTCCCAGATAATTGATTACGATACGTAGTTTATATTGAGGATTATTGAATTTTAATTTGATCTCTAATTATATTAAATGAATTTCAATTATATGCAATTTATATATACAGCGAAATTTTATATTTTCATTTCTATTTGAAGTTTTACGTTAAAATTAACCATTTTTTATGAATCTATCACAAATATTTGAATGTCTATGTATAATTTTTAAAGATTATTCCTTCTGTATTTTACTTGAGACTTATAATAAAAATATGTCATGCTTTCTTTTCCTTATAGAGTAAATAAAAGATTTTTTATTAAATTCTTTATTATTAATTTTTTTATTGAAATCATTATATCATTATTTTGTAATTTTGTTGAATTTAAAAATGCACTCTTTAAGTAGTTTTCCTTTTAATTATTCTTTCAATTCATTATGTAATTTCAAAATCTTAATTATTTATTATGCTATCTTAAAGTAAAATTTAATGTTTAATATAAGTATGGACGTTCACGTTATAATACAGATTTTTTTTTAAATGAATAGCTTTTTAAAATGCTTTAAGCATTTAAAACATGATGAGTGCGCATAATGCCGAATTACGGGGTTAAAAATTCCGCTTTATACTTTAAATTAATATTCTTTTATAGAAAATCAATTTTGTAAATTAAATTTAATTTCGGTTTATAGAATACAGATTTTGGATTATAGACGTGTAAGGTATTAAATTGATTTTAAATAAAAATTACGTATTTAATGGAAAATATTGATGTTAATTGAATGCATCAGAATTATTTAAATAAACTAATTTACATTATAAATAATTGTAAAATAATTTTATCTTCCTATATAAATCTGATTATATATCATTCATTGTATATTGATATACCAACTTTGAAAACTGAAATGATTAACTATTTTTAAAATTGAAATATATTTTTTACTCATATATCTTATTTCGTTAAAAATTTTGCAAAATCCAATTAATTATTTAGCCATAGTTTTTGAATTTTCAAACAAAAAAAGTGGAATTTAACATGTATAGAAAATTGTATAAAACAAATTTTTTCAATGAAGCAAAGTTACGCGCTTCCTGGCTGAAAATTTTTCAATAAATATGTCACGATACGATCTGTACTTAATAGAATTGATATGCTAGCGATATGATATTCTGAAATTTTAATTTTCGATCATCAATTGAAATATATTCTATATATAAAACATATCGTTAAAAGCATTTTGAAATCATCTATTTTTCACTAAATGAAAAAGCAAATATCTTAGATAAGGAGCTGTAAGAGTATAACATGAGAAATTCACTAAGTTCCTTTCTCCAACAATCGCAATAATAGTTGTTTTTCACTGTTGGCTTAGCTTTTTATCAGAGTTATATACTAACGCTCTTATCTTCTCACTTCACAGCTTAAATCGATTCGTGAATTCTTTCGCTACTTGTTGTGCCCTACCAGTCTTATTAGGCTATTTGAGCCAATAGACATTGGATCATCGGTTTTCCAGTTATCAGCGCATGTGGACAAGGTTCGGGTCATGTTGAGTCTTCAATGGATTTTCCATGTTGTACTCTCGATCTTATTCGTTACCCTCTTAGTTAGGCACTAATCGATATAATCGTCAAGTTTATTTATAAATAAAAGCAATGAATTTGTAGATACTTTATAATAATCAATTATCTTAATGGGATAATATTATTCTTTAAACAGCTCATTACCATTAAGTATGCTCATTGCTGCTGTGCAAATGTGCAACAAGCAGTAAACTAATTATTATAGTATAAAAAGATTGTTTATTTCTCATTTATTTAGTGATCGTATGTTTGCTAGGACACTGGTTAGAAGATATAAGTAGATACAACGGTATACCGAATAGAAAATGAACATTATGTAAATTAATACTTTACCTTCTATGGAGCATTTTTTTTTTTTTTTTTTTTTGAGTAATTGAATTATACATTATTGAAGTTAATCTGGCAGGAATTAAAGTATCAACAACAATTGAAGATGATAACTAAATTATTAGATACTCATATAATTATAAACAAATTAATTATAATAATTTTCTGGAGTTGTGCAACATAGTTAAAATTTCATAATTATTATTCAATAATATTTCCTTATAAATATTGTTTTATTTAAAATTTATCATAATAAAGAATTTTCATTAATTTGAGATTATTAGTAAAAATAGTTGGAGATAATTACTAATATTAATGAAATAACTATTCTATAAATTAGCACTGATAAAATTGAGATGCAAAGCGCCATTTCTCGATAATAAAATTCATTATTAAAGTGAAATAAATTACTAAAGTGAAATAAGTGAAAAAAACAAAAAACAAAAAAGATCTAGATCATTATTTATTAACTTTATTATACAAATATAACAAACACAATTTTTATCTAACATTGTTATCAATAAATTTGAATGTTGCTTATTGATGGTAAGGGATATTAATTTACTTTTTATTACAAATAACCTAAGGCTTATTTCTGTCATTCGTATTTCTATTATAGTCAGTCTTTTTATTTCTATGGGTCTATGACAAGCCTGACAAACCATTTGCTTTTGTGTAAGCGTATATATGCGAATCAGGTAAGGGGGAAGCAGAAAATCACGCACGCGGAAAAATGAAAAGGATCTTCGTACAAAAGGATAGTTTACGTCGTATTCAGAAAGATCGTTTAAGTTACGTAAACAACTACATACGTGCTTTTCTTGTAATTGCCTCCATCTTAAATTAAATCAGTAGTATAATATGATTTTTATCTTCCTTATTTCATCCTTTTGGATCATGTTATTGTATTTTCTCTTTTATTTTTATAAAATTTCAACGTTTTTTTTTTAGAAGACTAGCATATTTGTATTAGTTTGATAAAATCAGCCTTCATTTGGACTATATTCTTGTACAAGTAAGAAGCCCAAGTTGAAAAGGAGTCTGCAATTTACACTTTAAGTAACTAGAATTCCGTAACGAACTCTGTATTTGACATGGAATAAATAGAAATCATACAAAAGGGCGACATTACTGTTCGAATTAATCGTTAAAGTTTGACGGAATAGTTTTGCTTCTATGTATATGAGCATAATTGGATAAATAAATAAATACGTGTACGTGTGTTTGTGAACGTATGATAATGTGTACGGATGGGTTTGTCAGTTTATGATTGCGTAATGTGATTTTGTATGTGTGACTATGTGTATTTGTCAAATAACGAAGTAGAATTCTATTATTTCAATAGACTCGTGAATGAAACTTTAAATAAACAATTTTTATGTTTGTAAAAATTTTTTTCTTCATATACATAGCAAGAAAATTAAGTACACCATTGTGAAATTTGTTTGATTTTTTTTTATATCAGTAGGTACATCATAGCAAATAAAACGTATTCGAAATTCGATTATGACTATTTTCTTCAACCTACATTGTTACGATTCCTTTATTTGTATTTAATGGTAGTTTCGGCTTAGTCAATTTTATCGTTTATTTAATATCCCTCGTATAAAATTTAAAAATATGAAATTTTTATAAATGAAAACAGTTTAATTACTTTATTAGAATAGTTTTGATAATATTTAATCTATATTTTATTGTGGAATTTAATTGCAAATTTGATATGATATTACTATACAGAACGTTTTTTTATTCTTTAATTGTAATAATATTTTAATAAAAAAACATTAAAGTAATACTTATTTGTGCGTTGTCAAAATCTGTTTGGTTGCTTTTACAATATTACATTTACTAAAAACTTTTAAAACATGTAATATAAAAAATTTATATTTTTGCATTTTTAAAATGAAACTAGAACGTAAGCAGATTATATTTCTGTATTTTTAAAAGTTTCATCTAATCCTCTTGAAATATGTTTAAGTAACTAAATTGTTGAAAAAAGGAATTTTAAGTTATGTAGCTTTAAATGTATTAAAAACTTACATAATTATTAAATTATAGAAAACATTTAGAGAGTAGTACTAATAACACAAAGGTTTAAATAATCTATCTGAATTCCTGAAATTCTTGCTAAAAATAGATCTAATTATATATTAAACAATATTATACTTATATTGTGCTTAAAAATAACTACAAAATATTATTCCCAATATCAATAATATTAATTTCTAATAACGTTCTTAATTTCTACATATCCTCTTAAATTTTCTATTAACGTTGATTAAATAATATTAAAAATCCCATCTTAGAAAACCTCGATAAAAAATAATCTAAATATGAAAAATTATTTTACCAATTCGTCATTTTCAGCATGGGATAATTAAAATTTAGTTTCATGCTAAGAATTACAACCATTACAATACATATGCAATAAATTTTTAGTCCTGGATATAAAAATATTACTATATCAGTAAAGTACACGATAGCATAGTTTTCAATTCAGACTTAATATACGTTGATTTAAAATTTCGAGGAAACATTGAAAGTATCACGGTTCTAAACACAAGATTGATGTCGATACAAATTAACTAATATAAAAATTAAATTTTGATATACAACTTTCTAATACAGCTCCATGATAATTATAAAATAATAAATAAAAATATATCTAATTGCTAATTATTACTTGTCGATAACGATTTCTTCTTAAATAATACATTTTATTAACTGATCCATAAAGAAAAGCATAGATGATTTCATATACCATCATATAATGTGTTTCATTAAAATAATATTTGAAAATAAGCATGCATACAATATATTCAATGCTGTCGTTCCTTTTTTTTGTTTTCCTTTTTGCTCGGATGATTTCCTTAAGAATTGAAAATGAGGTCGCTGGCTGTTATACATATATATTTGCGTATATTTCTCTCGAGAAAACGAATGAAGTCTACATCAATGCTTACAAGATAATGTAAAGACAGCATAAATTAAAAAGAAATATTAATCCTTACACAGATTCGGTAAAAGTCATAAGAATACACGAAGAAGCTTTCATTCCTTTCTATCAATGTAATGAAAGAAAGACAAAAGAAAGCACTTTCACCAGACCTTAAAAATGATTACCGATAAATCAAAGGTGCGGAGATTCATCGGGACAAAACGATCCACAGTCGTATTTAATCCGCATAAGCTAAAGAAGTTCGCGTAGCGTGTGCTACCGAAAAAGATAATAAAAAACCAATGGACCTGACAGTAGCAGCAGTGGCCAACTTGGAGAGTGAACTTATAAGAGGCGCTCGAAGGCATATCAAAGAGAGTTGACTTATATAGTCTCTGATCTTTTAGAGGCAGTTGATAAAATAGAGCAATGTGCCTCGAGTCAAATAGACTTCCTAGCCAACGTAGCTTCCGGAATATCGAGCAGTCCATGATACGTGCTAGTAACATTTATTCCATCGAGAAATAGTTGCCCAATTTACAAGGGCAAAACTAGTTTCGATGGGACAGCTCGACCTATTCGTAATAATGTCTTGGATACGCCATGTCACATCGGTCATCGGTCCTTCTTTTGAATTAATAGAGAGATAATGAAAGTTATTAGTAGGGGGGACGCTTGAATTATTCCAAATGGTTAAAATAAAATTACTTTCACAGAGACGAGTTATTTCCTTAGAATTAAATTTTTTAATGCAACTACGGACTTTGAGATTTGTCTGTTATACTTATTTATATAATATTATATTATATTTTATTATATTATATATTCTATTTTTATATTAAGGATTTTATCTGCTATTGTAAATTTTCTATCGACCATTCAATAACACGCGTATGCATTTTACATTTTACATTTTACATTTTACATAAAGATTTCAATAAAAATCTCTTTCAGAGGCTATCGAATAAAAGTAACTTTGACATTCTTTTTTATTATATCTTCTTAGATCTAAATATTTACTAATTTTATATTGCTATTTTCTTTATCCTCGATGCAATTTAATATAATAAAATTATTAAACAAATTATATGTATATATTATGCAACATATATATTATATATATAAAATATATATAAAATATATATATATATATATATATGTATACAATTTATGCAATTTTAAATAAATCACAGAAATTATCATAAAAAGCCATATAAAACATTTGCGGTAAAATATAAATGAAAAATTTTATTTAATACTAATTAATTTTAGCTCAAACTTTAATATTCCAAGTTAAGAAATAAAAAACACTCCTCATGAAGTAAAAAGTAAAAGTAGATTCGTATATTTTAGAATGCCGTATAAGTGCTATTATTTTTAAACGAAATAAAAATTTCAGATTACAGAATATTTTAACTAAATTATTTTTTACCTTTAAGACTAAATTTACATTTAAGGCATTTCCCTTTTTTTTACATTAAAACTGTTTATAATTCCCACCTGTTCTCGTCTACATATTTATGATTACAATTCTTAGCTAATTAATATAAATTATGATGTTATCTTTTTTTTTAATTAAATATTGTCAATTCATTTAAATACAGAAGTATTCTTCTTTTTTATTCGTACACCATAAACGATTAAAAACTTTATATGAAATTAATAATCCAATAAAGTAGTTGTAATTTTACCCATTAATTCAAATAATTAAAAGAATTTAAAGATATTAAAATTAATGTCCTTTCAAAATAGTAGTATAATGAAAATTAAAAAATTTTTAAATACGAAAATGTATAAATACGAAATTTTGGGAATGCGAATTGTATATATAGGAATTGATCTGTAATATTCTAGAGTGTATATAGTAGTAAAATATTCATTAGCAGAATTAGTATAAAAATCAATATGATAAGTATAAATACAGTACAGAACGAATAATGCATTACTGGATTAATTAATTAATAATTTAAAACGTAAATAACGAAGTATAAATATATTGTTAAATTCAAACAAATTATGTTTAAGCATTAAAAACGCATTATAGTAACAAAACAAATATTTATTTACTTGTATAATCATTTAGACTAAATTTACTGTAAATTTCTTCCCTTGCATAGTAAATTAAATGTAGATATTTAATTTTTGATTAAAAATAGAGTTTTCAACTTTCATCAACATATATATATATATATATATATATATTATAATTATAATTTATATTTTATATCAGCGACATTTACTATGCTCTTATAGTAATTTATAATAATTTGATACTCATTATTATTTATAATTATTCCATATAAAAAATAAGATCCAAGACAAAGGTCAGTTGCTTCTTATAAAATTACAGTAATATATATAAAAATAAAACATACGTTATGGTTAATAGTTTTTATAAATCTGCTGGCGGTCATTTTCATTATCGACCGATTTCATCTCCACTCATATTCCTAATCGATTAGTAAAAATGTGTATGCGCACATGTATTCGACTGCGAACTAAAGTATTTCTGTGCTGCTTAATATTAAATGTGCACAAGCACAATGATTGCTAGATTAGTTTTTAGGAAGTAATATCAGGTTTTACACAATGTTCTTCGCCACGCGGCTTACTTTTTTTATATGAAAAATGAAAATATTTTTTCTTCTTTATATTATTGCCTACAGAGAAATTTTTTATGCGGAACTAAAAACAATAAGTGTTCGGAATATGATATCAGTAACTTCTTTCATTTTCATGAGATGTTGATAAATTATTCACCATTGTGTGTAAGCATTGAAAAATCGAAAATATCAATTTTACATTATCTTTATAGTACTTATAATAAATCTAATAAGAAAATAAGGATAGATATAATTAAATATTATCTATTCAATAACATTATAATGAGCACTAAAGTAATTTATATTTGATGTCAATTATTACTAGAATATTTATAGTAATTTTATATAATCCCAAATTGATCAACAACAACAAGTATTTATAAATTAACTATTTATTAAATAATTTTTATGAAACATTATAAATTATTTCAACAATCAATTAAAAATTAATCTTACTATAGAAATAGTAATTACTTGAAGTTTACCGTGAAATTTAATATATAACAGACATTAACTTTAAAAATAAAAGCGTTAATTTTTTATTTAGCTTTGTAATTTCAAATTTATTATAAGTAGTTAATTAGATATCTATTCTAAACTAAATATGCAATAGACAATTATTCAATTATTATTCTTTTTACTACAAATTTAAATATAAAAAGTAATAAAATTTATAAATTTTGATATTAACAGTTAATTTAGTTTTAACAGCAATTACTTTTGTGTCGGATATATCGATTTATTATATATGGATATTTTTTAATTTCATTAATTGTATTTTTTATATTTCAGATCCTTTAAATATTTTAGAAAATATTTTTTGTTATTCGTATTTATAACTAACTAAAATTGATCATATTATTTTTAAGAAATATAAATAATTTAAATTCCATAATAATAATAATAATAATAATAATAATAATAATAATAATAATAATAATAATAATAATACTAATAATAATAATAATAATAATAATAAGGTATGCTAATAATAATAATAATTACTAATAATAATAATAATAATAATAATAAGGTATGTATCGTAATTAATAAATACTGTAATATATTTGTAAATTGTAGAAATATTTATTGTACATTTTAATTGTATTATCTCATAAATATATTTCATTTAATGATATATAATAAAGCTTCAATTCATTGAAATTAAATTTTTTGTATATATTAAATATACAATTTACCTAAATATTTTAATTTTAAATCTCAAAGATCGTAGCTAGGAAAATATTTGAAAATATATCATAAGAAGTAAGGAGAAGTTGTGAAAAATAGAATCAGTATTGTTAAGATAAAATTTAGTAATGTATAGTGTAATCACAAGTAATATAATTTTAAATTTTAAATTAATGTAGTAACTAGATAATCAAGATTTTAAAATTTGAAAAACATATATAACGAATGAAATACTGTGCTAAATTAATAAACTTGTTATAGAATATTTTTGAATAAAAATGCATTTATTTGAATTATTATTATGAATTATATAAGGCTTTTGAGTATTTATTAAAATGACTGATATTTTAAAAGACTTTAAAGGTTTTAATTATCGAAGTAAATATTAATTTGTAAATGATATTATTAAAGACATTCAGTTTCTAAAAAGATTGTATTCCAGGAATATTTTTTGTTATGAATTTCTTTATAAAAGTTAGTCCAAAAGTTATTATTTCAACGATATACATATGAAAAGTAATTCCTCGAATTTTCTTGTTTAAAAAACTTATATAATAATAACTTTATTATTATTTTATTAAGTAATTTATTATTGTTAGTTATGTAGAAAAATTGATTTGTATATAGTTAATTTCAATAAAGCATACGATTAATATTTAGTGTTATTTGTTATTAAGTGCTAAATTTGTTTTAAGGCATAATATAAAAAACCAAATAAAATCTAATTTTATATTTTAATAAGCAGTTGTTATTGATATACTTTAGGATTTTCAGTACAGTCGAATGGTATTTCCATTGAAAAAGAAATATAGTTTAAGAAAATTAAATAAATCACTCTCTAAAGCTTCATGGAATGTAGAAAACTCACAAACACAAACAAACTGTAAGATTCAGATTCTGGTTCACCGGCTCACAAGTTGCTTTCTACATTCTTTCCTCAGCTTACATCGACATAAGCTTATTGAATTGACTCATTGAATCGATAAATGTGTTTAAATCAAATGATTTATTGAGCTCACTTAATCGGCATTTAAGATAATTATGTCGATCATTTGAACTCTATAAATCTAAAAAATACATTTTTTGTACAATATTAATACTTTTAGCAATGTTAACAGTGTTAATATAACGATTTAAAATTATTACAAATACAATATATTTAAGAAAATTGGAAGATTATGATTAAACAACCTTTGTATTATTTGAAAAAAAAATATACTACGTTAGACAATTTACATCCTCTATTTAATCACTTTCATAATGTTAAATTATGTAAATTTAATCATTGATAATACATTCCTATTCTATTTTATCTACTTATTGCCAATGATTTTGTAATTTATTACATGTAATTGCCCTTTAACAAGCACCTATAATAATTAAATTAATAACTAAATTTTAAAATATTTAAAAATTATCATTATCGCAATAATTAATTAAATAAATAAATAATTAGATTTAAATGATAATGCTTCTAATAATCGTACAATTTCACTTGAAATTTATTTCTTACTTGGAATTTATTCCGTACTTTCTAAATATGCGCACACTATAATAATATTATCAAACTTCAAATAATTATAATGCCAATACGTACTATGTTAGATATTCCTTATTTTAATACAATTTTATAATATATATATACACATTATAATATTGTATTTATTTTATCATTTATTTCTATAAAGAAATGAATATATATATTTGTCTGTGTGTCCGCGCGCGCGCGCGCGTGTGTGTATGCGTGTATGTATACTAAATTAAACTGAAAAATCACATAAGATATGCACCTAGATGTGCCCGAATCTCTTCAAAAATATCATGGACATAATTGATTGATTAAAGGATCGAATGCAGCGGATTAGGCAAAGGATGTTGGTTAATATAATGAAATTGCTATATTACCTCTGTGTATTGGATGCGATCTCGCACTGCGTCACGAGCCACAGTAGCAATAACATTTTGAATATCAACAGGATCTACACATACATGGAAAGCACAATTCGATGAACTCCTACTCAGTATATACGAGCGTAACGCTATAGTATAAGGAGTAACGTGCAATGAACAATATCACTTGAGGTGCATCGAATCCTCCCCCTTTTGGGTCATCCTCCCAATGGTAGTATCATTTGCTCACGAAAGATTGGAATCATATTAAATTATCGCACGTTTGAACAACTTCTCTTATTCGCTAAATGCCTGGCTAAAGATTTTAATTTTATTTTAACGCGAGAAAAAGAATTGCATTATTATTGACCGTAAGTTGTGTTGGTGTGCTCTTCAATAGAATCTTGACAATATTGACAATATTGCGTTTAACCGTATTTTTCACGTAGATGTAGTAAGCAATTAAATAAATGAAAATCTTTTTTTTTTCCATTTTTATACCCTAAACTAATAATAAAAACATGTATTTATTTTATTGCATACTTTTCTATTGCACATAACAAATGGTTAATAACATACGATTATAAAAATGTATTATAGCCTATATTTAAAATAAGTAGTAGTTTATTATTAATTTATTATATTCAAGCTCGTGACGGTATAAAAAATTATTATTAATTTGACAAATTAAATTTATTCGATGATTGCAACATTAATAGAAAAATAGTATTAATTGTATTAGTAATTAATTGTAAATAAGATATTGAAAAAAATGTTAAAATAATATAAAAATGATATAAAATATATTATTTTTAATCGAGCAATTATTTTATTGTTGTAGATTCAGTTGTTGGATGTAGTTGTACTAATTTTGCAAAATTTTACATAAATTTAATGATAAAATATTATCGAACTAATTTTATCTAAATAGTAATTTAGATTCGGTTGGTTTCCTTATTTATGTTTACACACGCATGCTGACATTTTCACTATTCATCATTATTATCGACAATAATTTTTGCTTCCTACCACATTGAATATATGTATATATATATACATATAGTGACATGTCATTTATATGTGTTTAAGACACAATTTAATTTGAAAATCTAATTTATTTTCGTGCATCTATTGATACTATAAAATGCTTTTAAATAGCCATAATAATAAAAAATAAATTGCTTTGTATAGCTATAAACGAAGAATAAAATAATACGTCTTTGTGAGTGAAAGAGAGTGAATGTGAGCTTATATGTGTGCAGAAATGCGTGGGTACAGTTTTGTGAAAGTGAAAGAAATGAAGAAACAAGGGACTCTATCTTTACCAATCAGATAACGAAAAGACTTCGTCTTTTATTTATGCGCAGGATTGTCTGTGAAAGCATTTTATCTTAATTTTCTCTATTCACTTGGCTATTATTTCTCATCTTATTTTTCTGTTAAATATTCCATACCTGTTAATTCAGCTCAAGAAGCAATTAAACAATTTATATTTCCATGCTTACAATAGTAATGTTTTAATCAATAATTTAGTTATGTTTTTGTCTCGTATAATAAATAATGGTATTACAATAAGATTTCATTTAATATAAAAATCGTTAATATTTAACATAAAAACATTTTAAAATGTATAAAATTTACGTAAGGTAATATTATTTCAATAATATTTATGGTTAAATATTCCATAATTAAAAGAAGTAAAGTTTTATTATTTCCTTAAATTTAAGTTAATATATCGATGATATTGAGGTATTGTTATGTATAATGATATTGAACTTTAAAGAATTTTTTTTTTATGATCTTTTGTAATATATCGATCAATAATTTAATAAAATAATAAATAATAATAAGGCCTATTATATTCAAATATATTCTTATAATATATAGGATAATTAAGTTTTATCGTATTATTTTTATAATATTTATAATATTTATAATATTTTTATAATACGGATAACATTCATTATTTAATTGTTTTTATCGTTAATTATTATTACTATTATTAAACGAGCATAAATCATAAATTTAATTATAAAATATATTTATCCATCTCATTTTTCTTTAATGTTTCTATCCTACTT
>NW_011948440.1:1933415-1960681 GCF_000503995.2 Ceratosolen solmsi marchali
GGAAAGAGTAATCAGTTTCGCTTTTCAGATTTTATTTAGTTTCTTCAAATGAGAAATGTAAAAAATTGCCAGAAAGAAAAATATTCGCAAGGCGGAGATGCTTGGAAAAAATCACAGAATTTCTGGAATCTTACGAAATTATGAGCTCTCTATTCTTTCATTTTCTTCAATAGTAAAAACGATCTATGGGAGGCAAACGGTTCACGCGGGAACGAGTCTCGGACTTCAGAGGCATAACGCGTCAGGAGCTTGACGTTTTACTCGTCGAGATATTCTGCCGAATCATAAAAGTTTGATTGTCGCCGCCCAGCTTGGCCGTTCGACGAATGCAATAGCAGAAAGTACAGTCATACAGCTGAATACTAGATTTCAAGTGTGGCAAAAGGTATCGAAATGATCGACGATTTTGAATGACACGCTGTGGAATATAAGGCAATCAATCTAAATTTCCATGTTTGGTAAGCAATCGTTGGATAACCGATTGGAAAGAAATAACGATTCCAAAAGGAGGAGTCAACGCACACTTTTTTGTATTGTCTGTATAATGGCTAGCTGTTTGCTATAATTATTGAATTATGGAATTATGTTAATAATTTAAATAATGAGGATATTTAATATGATAAAATTTGAAATTTTACAATGACATATAGTAAGGAATAGATAGCTTAAAATTTGAATTATTTATTTTTTTCTTTTAATAGCATTTACACCATTCAACGTAGTCTCGATAGCTACATTACAGAACATTTCTGAAAATATTTTAGTTATATACGATATTACAATAATAAAAAATATTAGAAGTATTTTCATAAGATTCTATTTCTAATATTTTGATTTTTATTAACAGTTTAAGTTCATATATCTGAAAAATTAAAACGAATAATTCTGGGCTGACCAATTTCGAGGCTTTTCTTCTGAGACAAGCGAATTATACAAACTTCCTTCTCTTTGCGAGTATATTCCGAATTTGCGGTGAAAGGTAGACTAGAAGCAAGCTCCTAACAGACTGTATGCGAGTATTTCGCTGTTATTAGTCAGCATTTCACTTACTTTCATTATATTGTAATTTATTTATTATCTACATTGGATAAAATCATACTAAGACAATAAACGAATAAAATAACATCGAAAATATTTAGACTTTATCATTAAACTCATAATACAATTTAGTTTTTGTATTAAATTTGCAACCCTTTACTAAGAACATTAAGCTCATAATATACTTTTTATTAAATAGTTTCGACATAATTTTTACAATTAATTAAGCAATAAATAAATCATATTTATTTATAAAGTGAAAATAATGATTATTACGTATAATAATTCGAAACACAAATATACTAACTCATCAAGACTCCGGTATGTAGACTTGGTGAGTTATTTTTTATTTTAGGAGCTCGTAACATCAAGTATGATATCATGCAGCAGAAACGAAAGTGATCGATTTTGCTTTTCCACTTGAAACGTATGTACAGTAAGCAAGAAATGTGAAAGCTTTGAAGATTGAAACTCCTCTACTAGAAAAGAATGAAATTTCAAACGCACCTGATTTATTCGCGCATTCGTCACCTATTCATCCTACATTTGACCTTATTAAGTCTTTCTATTTTAATATTTATGCAAAAAAATATGAACCCATTGTATAAATGTGGAAACTGTACTTTCGATATTTTATTAAAAATTGTAGTACACTCGACATGTTTTATGAATCAAATCAAGTTTTTGAAGTAAATTGTACGGAATATAAAATTATAACTACGAATAATAAAATGAGTAACAGTCTACTAATTTCGTAGTGAAGAAGCTTAATAAAGTAATGCAATATAATTCAATTCAAATAGAACGTTTTCTACATTTAATTATTAAATAAGTAAATACATAATTCTTTAACGTATTCTTTCAAGAATAACTTTCTTGTCATACATTACACAGAAATATCATTATTGTTCATGGTTCATCTAGGAATTATCTACTCAAAATATTTATAAAAACATATATAGTTATTTTATGTTTTTACAAAATGTGTACAAAATTTAAGAATAAAATACAACAAAACTACGCAATTAATGACTTATTGAGAAAATATAAGCAACTTCTGATTTGAGTAAATTGAGTCGGCAAGACCGCAAAAATAACTTCTCAATTCCTTTTTTCTTTTCAAAAAGTTTATTACTATTTTCCATTACGTAAAATCAGTAAAAATAATACAATCAAAGTTAATTAATTCCCTCTATGTAATAAAATAAACATAATCTAACAGAAAATTTAACTACTATTTTAAAAACATTGCAAGGCTTATACTACATATCAGTATATGAACGTAATAAAAATTCAGAAAATTTTAAAGTAATTCAAATTATTTATTAAAAATACATACATTAATAGTAATTAAATTTTTAAAATTCAATCATTCATTAAAGTTTTCTATTTGAAAAGCTCAGGCTTTTGTAGCAAGTGCCAATATCTATTATTCTATAATCTGCCTAAAATGTATGTAAGAAAAAGTTAAAAGAAAAAAGGAAAAGAATAGAAAAGAAGGCTATTCTAAGGAGGATTACTTGTATCCATTTCCATTTTCCTTACAGTTACTTTGAGATTTCGTTCCACGTCACTATATGTCTACCAGAAATTCGTTAGTTTGTGAAAGAAAGAACAGAGTTTAATCTTATAATTAAAGTAAAAAATTGAATAAAATTGTGCAGAGTATGTTTTCACATAGAAAGAATGTAAACTTTTGATCCTGAAAATGTTAATATCCATGTCTCTTAGTTGTTCAATTAGAATTTCTAACCGACTTGAAAATATATCGTTAAAATAAATCTTTAAGTATTTATAAATACTGGCTTAATGCATATAATAAAAAGGATGTCAAAAACCGTTTCATAAAACACGTAAAATTTTTTTACATAAAGTCATTTACTGAATTTAACATATTTACTTAATTTTTAAATAATATATTTAATTTGTATAATATTCTCTTCAACTTAAAGATCTTTTTAAATATCCACCGAGATTTATATGAAAAAAAAATAAAGAAAAATTAAATATATTATTTAAAAATTAATTCACTTGATATTATATTTTAACTTTACATTATAATATACTTTAACTTTTTATTATCTTATATTCTACAGAAGTTTACTAACGCAAGTACGGCAATTCATATACAAAAAAAAATAACAATAACAATAACAATAATAATAAAACAATAACGGTTTTATTATATTCAGTTAGAAAGGAAAAATTATTTCTTATATTGCAATCGAAAAAGTATTATTTTAAAATAAATTCTATACAGCGCGTTACACTTTTGGGCTCGAACGAGCATTGTATACAAAAAAGCTTTTATGTACTTGCGTCAGCTGCTTTGTGTAATATATTCAAGTGTTAAAGTCTAAAATGAACACTTAACATACATTACAACAAAAAAACTATTGTACTTCTAAGAACGGTAAGATTTTAACTTCATATTTGGTGTTGGCAGACTTAAAATTCGAATGCTAAAACTTTTAAATTTATTTGTGAGTAGTAATTATAGTGTACCGAGCAGAGTTTATAAGGGAAAAAATTCATAGCCAGGAGACCTGTATGAACAAAGTAGATTTAAATATTCCCTATAGTTATTCAAAGGAAGACAATATATTATTTCGGTTATAATATTATAATATTATATGAAACAAATTTCACATTATTGTAAAATGTTATTTTATTTTAATTTGGTTATTTGAAAACAGTTTCAATTATTTATCTTCCAATTAATTAAACACTATAAGAATGCCATTGGCAAGATATCCATAAAATTGTATTTATTGAACAAGAAAAATCTTTGTATATCTCAATATTTGTATAATAACAAATAAGAAGTGAATATAGAATAAAATATTAATTTTTTAATTTTGTATGCATGTAATGTAAGTGACAAAAATTATAAATTTTTATTTATTAATTTATCTATTTTTTCATTTATTTTTTTATTAATTTTCTTATTGTTTAAGGATAAGTTTTAAGAGTATTTTATACTGACGTTGTAGAATTTTAAACTCAATGTAAAAGATCAAACTAAGTCCTCGTCATACTTTCTGTTGGATAAAATTTCAGATTCTATTCTTAAAAGTGAGAAAAAAAATGCATACGTCCTTGTAAAAATGAATTTAATACAAATGACCAAATTACAACTTATCAAAAACCATTCAATTATTTTCCAGCATTTTTCAAAAATAGGCCATAATTAGTATTCATAGAGGAGCCTGTAATTTTTAAAATTAGTACATCCTTGCCAATAATGTCCTTCGATGATTATAGTTTTTACTTACAAATATTAGATCATTAATAGTCCCATAAACGTTGATGAGTTTTAGCTTCTCGCTAATACAATTTTTTTATCGAATCTAATATAAATTAATAGCATATATTTGAATTTTCGATATATTATACGTATTATTTCAGTTAGTATTAAAATATTGTCTGAACGAAATATTTCATTTTATTAAAACATTGCAAATATCGAATATACATTATATTTAATATTTTGTAATTACTTACATCAATCGTTATTATATATTCATTGTCAAAAATTTTTATAGTATTTTCATTAATAACAAATAATTGTACTCTATTGATATAAATCTAAATAATGATCATATTTTTATAAAATTAGAACATATGATTGATTAAAACATTAGTCAAATTAATAAATATAATTCCTACGAATAAATAATATCCATCGTGATAATCAGTTCATTTACTATATAAATAGAGAATAATAGAATAAAAAGATAATGTATATACGTTGCGGTTGCATGAAAAATACTGAAAAATAACTTGAGCTAAAATAAATGAAAATTAGATTCTAGACGACAGTAATGATCCTAAATTCCAGAAACCCTGTACGTTGTATAAAAAAAAGCAATCAAACATAGTCTAAAACGTTGTTACTCAAGCAGTAGCTTTGTGAAAGTAAATATTTAGTTCAAAGTAATTATCTTAAGATGTAGATTGAATAAGAAGATTCGATTAATACAAATAGGATTAGTTTTCGACAAGTCACGAAAATGATAATAAATTCTCATGTCACTGATAAATTAATATAATTTTAATCGACTCTTTTATAATTATTAAAAACAAAAATAAAATTAAAAAAAAAGGTATAAATGTATGCAATTTACTTATTTATAATTTACAATTGATTAGACAATTTACAATTAAAAATTTATAAGCATTATATATTGCTAAATATCTTAACCAGACGATCCTTTACCTGATCTTAACCAGATAATCCTTTAATTAAAATTCTTATTTTCGCTAATTACTATATATTTGTATTTTACATTATATAGAATAGATATAGAAATAGTAATTAAAATTAACTTTTTATAAATTTGCGCATGTTTCAGCAAAGTTTTGCAACCTCCTAGACATGCCTGACCCATTATTTATAGCATACCTAGTCCTAATCACTGTCACTTGATGTAACCAGAGGATTCCTCTTCGGCCCACGTGGGTCAGCTATAGTGCGGTGCTACGGGCATTTTTTTCAGAGAGTACCGAAGATCGAAAGGAGACGTAAGCACATCTTGAAGGAGAAGTTCTCGAGTGCACTTCACCTGTCGCAGTAGCGATTCGATTGTGTCTGCTCTACCTATTACCTTCCTTCTCTCTCGCCTTTTCTCACATATACCTTAATATATATATATATATATATATATATATATATATATATATATATAGTCTATGTATAGAGTCTATGTGTTTGCGTCTTTATGTGTGTGTGTGTCTGTGTGTGTGTGTGTTCCTGTCTGCGTGTGTGTATGTTCCTGTGTGCATGAGTGTAGCTTCCGTAGTTGAAAGTATACCGCAGAAGTCCTTGTGAGAGGTTTGGGTTCCCTATCCATCGATTTTCGACGACACATCCATATATGTAAAATCACATATTTTCATGCTATATTATAAATGCTTTTATATACATGCTTTTCGTGCTATATTCTAAATTACATTTTTTATTGCAATTTGCTCGATTTTTATTTTAATAACTATATGTATTTCTGAAAAACTCGATCCTTCTCGGAGTCATAACGCATCTATCATTAAAATATAATATGATATAATATTCTAAATATTATAAGAAATATCCTTTATTTTAAGCGTAAAAAATGGAAAACTTTATTGATTGTATCATAACTAACTAATAAATACAAATTTATTGTATGAAATTTTCATTTGAAGTAATTACACTTATCGCCGAACATTTAATCGATTACTCACAGTTCTTTAAAGTAGTACCTTTAAAAAATGATTTCATTATTTAAATTTACATTGATTTTCATATTGATTCGTTGGAAATAGACTTGCAAACTGAGACCATTATGCATTGTCAAATTAACGGCAGATAAAACTGATAAAACTGATGATGTTAAATTATTGATGTTAATATAATGATTTATAAATTATCGGTTACCCCATCACATATATAATATTGAAATTATTAAGAAGTCCTAATAATCACATAAATACTCACATATACCTACAGTTATAATAGCTTAGAATATATATATATATATATATATATATATATATATATAATCAGTGGGTATAACCGATTACGAAGATAGATGACGCTCTGTTTGACTTAGTTTTATCTATCCTGACTATTGTAATATACATTTTGTATTATCAAAGAAATGATTAATCCTTCTATTATATACCTAGTCATTAGAATGTTTCTGATATGATCTGCAAAAATTTATAAAATATATGAAATTTCCAAGGGCTCGAGTGAGTATGATCCAGCCGTTTATTAGGGACGCATCCTTCGAGACGATGCGCAATTTCAGTCTTCGAAGACACACTAAGAATCCGTAAGATGTCGGAAATCCCAATATCCTGTTTGCTTCGAGTTGCAATAGCTATATAAAGACAGTGTTGGAATTCACGGGTCAGAAGAAATGACCTTCGCCATGAGCAGAATATCTTTTGTTGCAAAAATGCGAAATGACAATTTTCTATTATTTCAAAATTTTTCCCAAGCATCCCTGAGTTTTTTGCCATCTTGCAGTTACTCGATATTTTTCTTTTATCATATTATCCTTGTTCGCAAACTGTTTATTTGTTTGTTTAAATTTTATCATAATTTATTACGCATGCGGATAAAATTATCTCTTTTCTTTATAAAGCTTTAGAAAATGGAACAAAATTTTCATTAGATATCTCCATTTGATAATATATGTATTTTTTTCATGCACTTTGTCTATTTTCAAAAGTGTCACAAGTTTTTGTAATAAAATCATTATGTCTAATACAACATATATGATGTATATAATTTTAATATTAAAAGAAATATATGTATAGACAGGATGTCTATAATAAAATTAATAATTAAATAACGTACACATAGAGAATGTAGCAATTTATTGTGCCTTTAATTTTTCCGAATATATAATATATTTATAATAATAATATTGTGCTATTTTACAGAAATGTTTCCTTCTATTATATATTATGAATAACAATGCATTTGAAAATGCATCTGATATCAGCTTCAATTCTATATTTCATTTTAAATGTCTTTCTTTATTCTCAATGGCAATTAAAGTTATTAGAAATAGGACAAATAATGACTTCTACAATTTTTAAAATTTTGAACATATTTTAAAAAGAAAGCATAATTCAATTTTAATTTTATCCAGATTATATATTCATATTCATAATATAATTATGGATAATGGATTTTTTAAAGAGAATATAAATATATAGTATACACGGGATTAGATAATATATCTTCAATATTGAAAATATGTCTTCCTGCTTGCGATAAAATAGTTTATAAATGCTATATTCTCAACAATATAGAACAATATCTATTAAAAGATTATAATTTTTTAATTTATATATAACTTTTACATATCGATTTTACATATTTTTCAGCAACAACTTCATGCAAAGTAGAAAAGATCCATAGGATTTTAATAATTAATAAGATAATTAATTAATTATTAAGAATTTATTATATTTTATGTATTACTTTACAAATAAAATATGATTAAAATGTATTTTAATTATTTTTAAATGTCAAAAAATAATTCCTTTATGTTAATTCAAATGTGAATATTTTATTTATTTTTCATTTTTAGTCGTAATTAACAATATAATGTAACTACAACATTCAATTTCTCTTACATGCTTGAAATTTCATGTAGCGGTAAAAAACAAAAAATTAGGAAAATTTTGGAAATAAAAAAGCATGAAATAATATTTTAACAGATTAGTATTTAGATTTCATTTTTATAACATATTTTCTCAATATTTTGTCATAAAATATATATACAATATCTTAATAAGTGAAAACAACATTTAAAATACACATGCATGATAATTAAATGTAAACAATTTACTCATAGAAAATAAATTATTAACACAATTATATATGCAATGTTAATAACCTGCAATTTAAAGTATTTATTATAGAAAGTATATTTTACGAAATTCCGAGATTTTTTTTTATAAAATTTTTCATAAAGTTAGTAAGGAATTTCTTATTTTAATTAATTATGTTATAACTAATTGAAATGTACTTATACAATTATATCGTCAATTAATTTAATATAAATATATATGGACACATTTATTTTACCAAGATAAAGTATTAGTAAATATTATTTTTATACACTATCCGTCTACCTATAAGAATATTTATCTTTTCGTGAGTATTAATTTCAGTACATCACTTTATGATTCAATATATGAATTTCCAAATAATCATTATAAATTTTTTCACAATTTACCTCTATTATATGCATTACTTTCTTTAACTGTTATTCTTTTTAGTAAATCATTATTCAAATAAAGATAATCCGCCTAATTGTCAAATTTTATTAGTGTGTACATTGGTCCAAGAGATTTCTTCAATACATTTATCTACTTTCCCAGTAATATAGCCAATATAATATATTATATTTTCAGCTCATAAAAAAATGACTTGGAAACTTGACAACCACTCTTAAAAATTAAATAAGTTAAATCTCTTTCATAAAAGAAATTTACTTGTATAATCAAGTATTTCGAAATATTAAATGTCATACAAGCAAATGTTTTTTCCTATAAATTATATATATATATATATATATATATATATATAAAATATAGGTACTAAACTCTAATTATAGAGAATGTACATTGAATATATGATAGATGAGCTTTCCCAAATGTAAGAGGATTAATTAATATTCAATTTTTCCATTTTTTTTTATTCTTCATTTTCTGTATATTAAATATTATATTTTATCTGACTTCTGGTTGTTATTCTAATAAGGGTAATTAAATTTTTTAAAAAGAGGTTTTCATTTATATTACTATTATTATGTATTATTCTATATTGATCTATTATTGATATATAATTATAATATTATTCCGAATAATAAATTACTATTTTTTATTTCTGTGTGAAATCTTTATTTTTATTTTATATAATTTAAAAATATCTATTTATCAATCTCATTATTTGTCTTTCATTTTAAAAAGAATATAATGAATAGTATATGTGATAAATTAAAATAATATTTATTCGACATATATAAAATATTAAAGCCTCAGTCTATGCTTTATTTTTAAAAATTTCCAGAGTAGTTTTTTATCGCTATAAATGCAAATAATAAGACTGGCATATTAATATTCACACGTACATATGTGAAACATAAATGCAGTGAAATAAATTTAAACGTTAAAAATATTTTCATTAATTTTTATAGAATTTTTTCAACTGTCAGAAAAATGGAGATGAAAACGTAAAAATTCGACAAAATAATTTAGACATCAATTAACTTAGCACATCCAGTCTTAATCTGTCTAACTATAACAATATTCTTTCAATGAATATTTTTATTAAATACATTGTAGTTGAAACGAACTCATATTTTAATAATATTTATGAATAATATATATGTTAAAAATTCAATTGATACAATCGTAACTAAATTACCGATAAATTAAATAACGTTGACTAAAGAAATATTGGTTAAAGGGTGAGTAATTCATAGTAATAGTTATATCAAAAGTATATTAGATATTAGTAATTATTATTTATATTATACATTACTAATTTAAATCTTTTATTTCTTCATAATGATAGACGTATTAGTTTTATGAACAGCATAATAGTTAGGTGAATAAATAGAAATTAACTATATCATATTTTATGCATAAATACCGCAAATTATACATATTTCAGTACTTAATAATACACTCATTATTCGCATAATATCAAAGAAAACAAATTATTCTATGGAATCATTGATTACTGAGTGAATTAAATTCTTGCATATGGATAATTAAGTTGCGAAAATTCAACTACTCCATCCATGCTCCATTTTATACTAACTACGAAAGTACTTGTAGTCTGCCATTATCAACTGCGCAATTTCACAAGTGATAACGTATTCGATATATTTTCTTTTAAGTTTATCCTATATATATATATATATATATATATATATATATATATATATATATATATTTGATATTTAATTAAGAAATTGATAAAAAATCATTATGTAATAATTAAATATAAATACAAGATGATTATAATGAAGAATTATAAATTAATTATGTGAAATGGAAGGGAGAGTGTTATTATGAATAAAATAAAAAATTAATCTTTTATTCCATTTTTCAAATATTATTGTAGAAAATATTCATATTCTCGGCAAAAATTCATTCGTAGAATATATTAATCAATAATAATTTAATTCTCAATAAATATTCTTATACCGATTTGAAATTATTTTTGTATTCACATAACGTTATATTGATAATTCAATAATAATACTTTTAAGCACTAATCAAGAATAAGTAAATGTAAATAATTGAAAAAAATAAAGAATAAAAGTATCATAAATAGTTCCAGAAAATTAACAAAACAATTTTCTATTCCCACATTTATTCTTCAATCATTTAAACATGCATTGTTGATATTAAATCAGATTTTTGAGAACAAAATTTGTAACTATTTCATTCTTTAATGCAGCACTTGTTTATCGCTAAATGTTTTTCATGTAACCTTTTATTCTTCATATAATTTTGCCGTTCACCGAATTTACGAAGAAAAAGCGTACGCCTCTATGAAAGATGGGCTCCCTTATCACAAATCCCACAATTTTTTAATTAAACGTAATCTATTACGTCTTTGAGCCGGCTCATTAACATGGCTTGCGGCATATACAAAGCAAAGCGGATTCCCTTCTTTTCTCAAAGTATTAAATTTATATATTCTAGTTACATTCATTGTCATATAATAAATTCCGGCTCTAATCGCTATTTTGAACTCAAGGTGTGGGAAATTTATTAATTTTTCTAATTAATTTTCATAATTGTAATTTAATTTCAATGTATTTATGAAATCTATTGATTGGACTTCGGCCGACATATCAGCTCACAATCAATTGCTCTAACATTATAACCTTTATCGCCCAATACTATCGCTTCTCGATTAATTTTTTATCAAAATGTATTTGTTATTATATAATACTATTTTATACAATTATACTTGTTATTTCTTATAATATAATTAGAAAACAAACAAAAAAAATCGACTAAATACTATGATTATTACTATGAGTAAATTATAGTAATTATTATTATTATAAGCTAAGTAATGTAATTGTAATTATGTTAAAACAAAAATTTCGCTGCTTATAATTTCATAATATTCGAAGATTGTATAGAACCATTTGAAAAGGAGAATTTAATTTTTCTTTTCTTATTTAATAATTTTCTAAACATGATTTTCATTTTTTTTTTTTTGCACCGAATGAAGAATCTCCGCGTCACATCTATACTTCTTCAAATTGCATTTTCGCGGCGCTCAGTTGAATCGATCGCTTCGGGTATCGCAAATTGTTCAGTTCCCATATACAACGATGTGTTGTAAAGTCATCTTTTAGTTCCTCGCCTTCTCGACAATATCTAGATCACTTTTTTCAGTTTTTTCTCAAGACGCTATTTACTGGACGTCAATAAACCCGCAACTCGAGCTGAAAATTCTTTACAATTTCTACTATCACAATAGCTGATCGCCGCTTATCCTTGATATTTAACTGGCATAAGAGCGACTAAAGGCAAGGAGCATCTATGTTTACTGTTATTTACTGCAATTTAATACGTCTGTCACCCTTCTACTTTTTAACCGCTTCCTTATCTATTCCTGTCTATAGTAAAAATCAGTATTATATAATAACAAAAAATGTTAATTTTTATTGAATTATTCATCATCACATTTTTTTCAACGAAAATTTAAGAAAATATTTTTTTCATATCCATTGGCAATTTATGACATCTTATTTATTTATTTATTATCTTACTCGAGAGAGAATACACGAGTGAGTAATGTCATTATGTATAATACTTCCTACCTTTCAGCATAATTATATAATGCAAATATTCGATGATCTTATTGCACTTATACATAATTTATAATTTTAGAATGAAAATATTTTCATTTTTGGCATATCACATCATGCTTTTTGCACATAATTCTATTTCTTCAATGTTATCGTCTTACTTTATACCTAACGTATTTCCATAGTTATTGCTTGTAAAAGGAATTGTCACCCAAAAGGGTGGAAATAATTTCTTTAAAGAAATTGATCGAGTTATAATAGTAATTGGTTTTTTCTTCCTCACGCCCCTGTAAAAGTAAAGTTTAACCTAAATTGTGCAGTACTGTAAAGTAGTTTCTGTATTACTTGATTGGAGTGTTGGCTCCGTTTATCTTCGGTCTTCACAGTGAGAGTCTACTATCCACTGCTTTCTATGTCCTTATCCAGGTACATTTGCTTTGATTAGAAAGATTCACGAGCGGAATAGTAATGCATTAACTTAAAAATATATATCTGCCTAAACTAACACACAAATACGATCACTATTCATTTACATGCATCTTCGTCATTCATCTCACTTAGTTTCTTTCTTTATCACCCTATCGCTGATATATCGAATTTGTACAAACTAACATTGATTTTTTTTTCAACGCTTGTATTTTCTTTGAAGGAAATTACTGACTAGAAATTTAAAATATTTATTCCACAAGAAAATTCGATATCATATTACATTATTACAAAAATTATATTCCGTAACAATTAACATGAATTGCGATCATTGCGATTATTATTTGCTTACATTATTAATTCTTTTAGACCTTTTATTTTTTAGACTTTTATTTAGAATTTTATTTAGACTCATTTATGCACGTAGTTCTTACTCTTTTATGAACAAAATATTATAAATCTATAATAAATATAAATTTTTCATGCACTTTATTCTAAATTCTTAATTTCTGAATAATGCATATTACATTAATATGCAGCTTCATTGAATTTCATTATTTTAAAAATCATTATTTTATTTAATCATAAAACGACTTTTATTATTCATATGATACCGAAAAACATTATATAAAATCTATTTTTACCATTATTTTACTGATATTCCCATTGATTGATGTAACTTTCATTTTTCTTAAATCATATCACCTGTTACATATTTCCTCCTACGAATTCCTGAATAAATATTGATCAACTTTAAAAGTAAACTTTTCCTTGCTGTCAACATGAGTATGTTCAAATCTCAGATGATAATAATTCCACTTATTTTTAATATTCAGAAATTAGATTATTTTTTATTTCTATGTAGGAAATTTTTTAATTGAATGCTTTGTATATATACAAGTGTATATATGCTCGTGTTCTCGTGTGTGTGTGTGTGTTGTAAGAATTACTTATAAGATGATATTGTAAATTTTGAAACGAAAGAAATTTTTCTTACAAACTCATTGAATTATCACATATTAAAAATGTTAAGTTTTATGAAATTAAATCACATGTTTGATAACATGAATAAAATGATTATTTACAGCAATATAATATTATATTATGCAAAAATCTTCTAATACAAGTAAAAAAATGTTATTGATAAATATAATAAATATTAATTTACTAACACACAACAATTTTCTGATTAAATATTATATCTCACGCATCTATTATCTACTTATATGCCGATACACATCTTCTCTATGCTCTATTCATGAAATAAGCCATATGTGCAAAGATTACCACATTTCCAGTTATATTAGTATCTGCAGAAAAATTGAAAATTTTAAATATACACAAAGATATCAATAAAAAATTAGATTCGTCCGTTTTAAAAATAAAGGAATATATAAATTTTGTAATTTTTATTATTTTACTAAATGTCCCAATATAACTTTTTTTTTGTAAAAACCTTTAGAAATAGTATCTATCAATATTAATACGTTATTTTTCCGTTTACGTACTATAAATATTTATTAGTATTTTTTGCTTTAACAGCATAATCAATTAATTATGTTTTTAGAATTGTTGAGTATAGTGTTATTAAACATAAAATCATATTTTTACATAAAATCTACTTAGGTGTCGACATTATTTTACCGAAGAATACATAATTTCCGATCCTTACATTATTCTTACATTATTCTCTTAATATTTGTAAATCATTTATTGTATTATATATAATTGTAATAAATACACATTAGTAAATTATTATTTACATTAAAATTTTACTTGAAATTATTTATAATACATTAAAGTGAAATTAATTAACCATAAAGAAGATTTCAACTATAATTAATTAAATGCTTTATTTAAATTATTATATGTAATACTAACAATAGCGAACAAATGGAAACCCTGTAAATTTTCTATAAGTATAGATATCAAGAATTAAAGAATGGTTGTGATATTGAAAGGTACGGAGTTATTATGCACAGATGCTACTAAAATATGACAGTAAAAATTTGTGAAAAATTTTCACTATACTGTATAATAGAAAAATTACAACAATGAAAATTAAGTACTTAATTTTTATCAGATTTACATAAAAATTGTAAATAATTATTCTAATTAACCAACAATACTTAAGATATTATTTTAATTTATTATAAAAATTGGTAGATAAATTTTTTATGAAAAAGATATAGTCATTTATGGGAATCCAGATTAAAAAATATTGTTGTTAAGACTGATAAATTTTCAAATATATATTAATTCATAATACAGAACCAAAATTTCTTTGCATCTCTTATCTATATCGAACTAATGCCTAAGCTGCACATGTCCGAACAATATGTAAAGAAATTGTATTCAGAAATTTAAATCAGAATAAAGTGAACAAATTTTATCTTTTATTAGTTATTTATATAATAACCACATTCATTCATTATTAATCATTTTTTATGTAAAAATATTGAAGTTGAATCATAAGTAATTATCAAAATACAAATTCAAGTATTATCTAGTATGCAAATGATAGAATTCAAATCCTCACGTAGTCTATGATATACAGCTGAATCAATCTAATTTATTTATACGATTAAAACTAAATATAACAAATATTTCTAATAGTTATATAAATTAAATTTCGGTTATATCGCATTAAAAAAAAAAAAAATGTAATTTAAAAGTATTATTTTTTATTTTATTAATTTTTTCATGCATATTATTTATTAAATAATAAAATAATTGTACATTGAAAAGGAAAAATAGATAGATGATAAAAGTTAATTTATATGATATGTATTTTAATTAAATAATTTAAAAATAATACTATGAAAAATAATAGACAGCAAAAAAATTGTGTAAATAAATGATGATGATAAATGCAAAAACATTTTGCAATAATAGACTATCAATAAGCGATTTTAATTAACATCTTAATGATTATTTTTGCTAAAAACGAAAGGATTCTTTTAGTTTTATAGAATGTAACAAAAGCATTTATTAAGTGTTTATTAAGTGTTTATTAAGAATTATCGATGAAAGCTTTATTAATAATCAATATGAATACACGAACCAATTTAAAATAAATTTAATTATTCAAAATATATTTGAGATATAAGATAAAATATATTAAAAATAAGTAGCAAGAAATAACAATAAATATTATTTTTGAAAAAAAAGTTAAAGTTCATAATCACCTAATATATAAACAATAAATACAATATTATATATGTAAAATAATCCATAAAAAAACTATAATAAAGTGGAAAGGAACTTTTAATGATAAGACTAAGAAAGCCAAGATAAAACTTATAAAATATATAAATAAAAACTCCTTTATACCTAGAATTTATAGTATAATTAAATAAATTACAGAGTGAAAATTTAAACAAAGATGTAATTGATATAATTAATTTTAGAACGTAGATATTTGAAAAAATAGCTAAGAAATTCACTAAATTTTTTATAGCATTATTAACTCAAATTACCATCATATTCAGAAAATACGAACGCAAAATAGTTCACATTAAACTTATCTGCTGTAATTGATCATTTTTCTTCAAAAGTAAATCTTAACTATAAAATAAGCATTATGTTATAAACTACGTATAAATGCAATACATTATACTTAAATAATATATTTCTTTAAAAAGAAATGAAATATCTTTAAAATGAATAATAATTAAATCTATATTTGAGAAAATACTACGTGCACGAAAGAAAGTAATATTTATTGTTAGTAATAATTATTTATCATTATTAATTATTATAACTGAATTATTAGTTATTAATAATTAAGGAACATACATTATATTTTAATTCAAAAACCATGAACAAAAAATAAAAAATTATTTATAAAAATTCCTTTCCAGCATTTATTATTTCTATATACAAATGGTTAGGAGGAATATATTGAAATGTTTTTATAAATCATAGTTTATCCGTTTCGTATTTAATAAATGGATATATGCAAAAAAGATCAATAATGCCAATTGGAATTTACAAAACATAAATTATATACCTAACGCCATTATAATTATTATTACTTTCCAAGTATTTATAAACCTTACACAAATTTATATTATTATTTTTTGTTTAGATAATGTTCAATCCTTATTCCATATATTCTTGTAATAAATATTTTATAGCAAATATCAATAAAATAATATAAGATATTCATAAGTTATAATTCAAAATATACAAAAAATGTTAATTAATGCCAATCATAATTTGGAGAGCATCTGTTGCAATAATGAGGAACTTCTATATTCATTTCCCAGTTAAATGAAGCCATATTCCTAGCATTCTTCAATCTTCTTTCTTTTTATGTAAGCCATACTATATTACTATTGATAAAAATTATATATATATATATATGTTTTATTTTTTTAAAGACTAAGTAATTTCGTAACTTAGAATAATAAGAAATATTTTTACCGAATTAAACAATAAATTTTCAAACATATATATTACATTTGATACAATTGAAAAGCAATTGTTCTAATTTTCCTATAAGATGTACTTACTACATGTTTCCTTTATTTTATTCACTTCAAACGAATCTCATCATTTTTTTTAATCATAAATGACATTTTTGAAATATTAATATGTATGCCTTAAAATATTGCTCACATACATACATTTAAACAAGTAACTAAAATAATAATATATACATATGTTGGTGTTACTTTATGCTTAACTCGGATATAAATAAAAAATTAATTACATTGGTTGTTACATTGATAACTTATATCGCACGATAGCTTTAGTCAATGCCACAATTAACATTTCCAAGCAAAATTCAGAAGCATCTGAAGCAGAGTAAAAATGTATTTATCAACACACGAAAAGACCGCGCGCGTATTTACATTTGCATTAAAGCTCGTTGACGATGACGGAGATCCAAGTGCGAGATTGTTATTTCAGACCAGAAATTCGCACAAAGCCTCGTAATTTAAGTACTTGCGCAAATGCCGTTGAACGTCGAGAAAATGAAGCTAGGCACCTAGTGGACCCGGGCCACAACCTCATAATAGCTCATCAAGAACGTGGCTGTCGCAGCCTAATGTTTCAAAGTAACAGAGCAAACATCTCTCCATTGAGAAGTTGTTTCACTTTCGACTTTATCAGGCGACCTTGAGGTATTTGTATTACAATAATACGACCCCGTGACGCGCACTTCATGCTAATCTCCATCTCCAACACTTGGATTTTTGTCGTAACGGCGAAGTTTTGGAAAGTTTTTTCATGGTTGGTTACAGGTAATGGAGCGAATATGAACGCTGATGGATGGAAGCCATAGCCCAATCACTTGCGCATACATATTTCTCTATTAAAGAAAATCCTCTCGATATTTCCTCTTTAATGGGGATGATTTCGCTTAAGCATTTCTGATTAATATATCATTTCTAACATTGGGTGGATAAAAATATTAGAAAGGAAGAATGCAACTTTCTTCCACCGCGACGAGAGCTAGTATTTATATTTTTAAAGTAAAATATTATCATTCGTTTATACAGAACTTATGCGGAAAGCAATCGAATATATGTAATTTTTCGTGAAACATTACTTTTACGGACCGTGGATGATTAAAATGCCGGAATGGCTATATTATAAAACATACAAAAAATCACAAATGATTTGAGATAAAGAATTTTTATTATGCGTAAATTATTAAAATTTTTTAATACAATATTATTTTATAAATATAAGTTGTATTTTAAATTATTCATTATTTTCGCTTCCTATTTTAATATTCTATGTGAAAATATAAATTTGGATGCAAACAAGCGGATTAAAATTTGGAACAAAATTGAACTGTTTTTCAGAAACCGAAAAGGGAAAGTAAAAAATTGTACAAAATACTATTTATAAAAAAATTACAATATTAATATTCAATTTCATATGCATGTTTCTAAATATACATTTTTACAATTGAAAATATTTTAGAATACGGAATAAAATAGCGCATTAATGTAATCATAAATAGTCGGATTACAGAATGATTACGAATTAATGAGATTACAAACAGACTAATAAGATTAGAATTATTTAGACAACGAGATGTAAGATAAATATATAATAAATAATCAATTTTGTTCCATACATCGTATGAATCTTTTAGATTAATTATTCTTCTAACAATAAATTTAAAAGTTTTTATACAAAACATAAATTAAAAATAAATGCTATTTACTACATTACAAATATGTTAATCTAATTTATTTTTTAACTATAATCAAACATTATATAATTAAAAAATATATAAAATGTATTATAGATAATATAATAGATAATATAATAGATACTTTTTGGATCAGCATCCATCTTTAATTTTGTCATTTTATATCGAAAAACAAATTTTAATAATAAAAACACATGGTATTGAAGTAGTTAAATTTTTTTTTTTTACAAAATTCCTACTTTAGTCTATCTAAATCTACCGGCAACAACTAGTCCAAAGTAGATACATTATTCATGAGTAAAGAAACCAATCGGCTACTGCGCACGTATCTCCATTTGCACTTTTTTAAGTTCAAAATGTTGGACAACATATTCGAAGTTTGCCAGATTGTAAAATGTATAACCTAATACAATATTGAGATTTCACTTCAAAAAAGAATTTTATGTAGAACATAATGCTGCACATATCTATATATTAAAATTTATTCCGAGTACATACGTACTAAAATAATACATCATTCAGTATATCTGTATTACTTAACTAGACTTTGTACTTAAGCAGCTTAGATTGAAATAAAAAGCAACATTACTCCTAGTAACTTGTACCGCAGTTAATAAAGAAATAATTTATAAAAAGAAAAATTATAATTTCCATTTGCTAATTAGTTATTTTTTAATTTTTCAAATTAATGTAAAATAACGAATTAATTAAAATGAATTACATATGCATATATACGAAATCTATAAATTATAAAAACTTTTAAGGTAAGTGAGTAAATTATTTTAACTGTCTTAACTTTCCTCAATATGCATAAGTATTTTATATGTATGTTTCTGTCTGCATGTCTATTTGCCTGTGTGTAAGTGAATCGACAAATTAAAGATATTTTATTAATATTACAAAAATAAAATGATTATCTTCCAAATGTTTGTAAATCATAACTTAATTTTAAGAATACCAAGTCACATACCTATAAAAAATTTAAACATTTATTCTGTAAAAAACAATATAAACTCTATAATATAAATGAAAAGAATGGAAAATATTTAATAAAAATAAATAATTTTTCTTTATTTTAAGCGATAATAAAATATAAATATAAAGTATAATAAATTATAGATATAAAATATAAAGTATTCGGGCCTTCATATTTTATAGATATTTTTAAATTAAGTTTTAGCAAGTGGAATTACTCTCTAAGATTTTTCAAGGTTAATTAAAGGAAATCAATGTTATATTATTACATGTGCAAATTTATTTAATTTAAGATAAGCGAAATTCAAGCAATAAATTATCTCTTTACCAAGTGAATGAAATTTGCTAATTGAGCTCGAAAATATAAACTTGTATTTTTATTTCGCTATTAAACTTTATTTTGAATTGATATATGAAGGGAATTGAATGGAAAATTATTTAGTTTTAATTTAATAAACTAGGTTGAAAGTATCTATAATCAAATATCATTTTAATTTGTAGAATAAATCGATGAATTGAAAGAATTATCAAAAATTATGATACTTTCCTAATAAACTAATAATAAGTCACTATATAATGTTACTGCAATTGAATAAGAAATAGGAAAAGTTATGCGCTGAACAAATTCATAAAAGTGCAATGCTCTTGCCTCATTAATATTCTTTATCGTTACTAACTCCTCGGGCCGGCCATTACTCAAATTCCACTAATTCGTCAGCAATAAATCCCCTAAGCGAAAACTATCAAATCTTGAATTACTTACAAATGTAGGTCAGAATTCTAAATTTTAACAAAAAATTCACTTCAATTCGCCACTATTCATATAATTAGTTACAACATATTTCGTCCATATATTCCCATATTGTTACGTAATATTAATGTTTTAATCTATTAACATGACTACAACGTTCTCTTTCAAATATTTTATTTATTACGTATGATACAGAAAAATTACCTACAATTTCATGGGTATTTCATTAACTAATTAGTAATAACAAAAATATAGATATTGTAACGCACAGAATTACGGATATTACCATTTTATTATTATAAAATATATTAAAATATCGAATATTCGAAACACTGTAGTATTGGAGATTAATTAGTACTTTCACATAAATAAATATTACGGACACCTATGTATTTAGTGACATCCTAATGAGCTTTGACTTCATTATAAGGGAAAAAAATTTATAATTCATATCAGATTATAAATTTAATATGAATTTTCCATTACCATATGTTATCAATCAAATATATTTATAAGACAATCAATAAATAATAGCGCTTAATACTTTCATGCGAATTGATAATCACGATAGGTAGTTTTATTTAAAAATTTTTAAAAATTCATTAATTATAAACTACAAATTAATGTAATATTGAAAATAATATTAAACTAATGAATTTAATTAGGTAAAACAGTCTGACAATGGTGTCCTGTTAAAAATAATTTCATTAATATTTTCAAAATAAAATTTTGTTTTATTTTTAATCTTACGTGAATATAACGATTTTTAAATTTTCAAATATGGAAAAAACCTTGATAATATTTTAGTAAATATTGACAATTATTGTTAGAAGTATTTTACATAAATTACGATCATTTATTTGTTTTCCTATGATTACTAAAGATAAATATTATTAATGCGGATGCTTAACAATCAAAATAACAGCATATGAGAGTAATATATTAATAATTTTTACAGTAATTTATTAATAATAGTTTCAGCTAACAAAAATTATAATTAACAATTTATTATCATTCAAAATTATTATATCGAATACTTTAGGAATAGCTTATTCTAAACAAAGAAATGGAATGATTACGATATAAATATCATTAAATTAATCAATCTCAGAATATTACAAATTTTTATTATAGCTGTCAGTATGTAAATGTGTGTCTGTGTGTATGTGTATTTTTAATGAATTTGATCATATTCTTCAAATTATGTAAACTCTTTCTTAACTTATGTATTTGTATAATTATATATGTATTACTTGACTTATTTCATGCAATTACTATCTCGCGATAATTTAAATTTAAGTAAAATTCATAATGAACACTTTAAGATCGTACGCAAAGTCAACGGGCATATTTAATAATAATAAATAAATAAAAAATAAAATCATTATTATTCATTACATTATTACAGTACATTATTCATTAATAGTATATTAACGTAATTATTATCAATATTAATTCTCTCAATTCAACAGTATTCTTAATTCCGAAAACTTTTGATCCTATTAAATGACTCGATGTTATTCTACTTAAAGACATATTCAATCGCAAAGCTCAGGTAATAGGACGTAAAGTGTATTTAATTAAGTTGTATACATGCTCGGTTAGAAATCTGTTGATCTGTTTAAGTTTCCTTGAGCAATACGTCCGCTTCTTCAATAATTTATGCTGAGGTCTTTGGCAAAATTAACTAAATATAACTCTTACATAATTAAGTATTAAGAAACTTTTGTTTTGTATTTAAACTTTTTAATCATATTTCGCTAAATATTTTATTTAATGATTTAATGGAATTTAATTAAAGAATAAAAATAATCTCAATGTTTTTAAAGATTTTTATACCTAATATTTAATGTCATATAAAAAGTTTATTTATCGTTTTATAAAAAAACGCAATTCCTTTTATTTTTTATTTTTCATTTATTATTAATGTTAGTGAGTCTATAGTATTATAGTTTATAATATAAACTTTGTAGGATGTTTTAACATAACAATAAATAAATAGTTGAAGTAAGATTTTTAAGATAAATAGTTTGTATATTTTATTTAAGATTTTATTTTCTTAACAAATACTATTATTTTCTATCGATCCATAATCCAGTTGGAATACAATAATAAGTTAATATAATGCATGTATAGTACTTGCGGTGTTAAATTAAAAGAACATCCTTATCACGAGTAACTTAATTTCAATTTATTCTATATAATAATATTTTAATTTATTCTTTTTCAATCATTTAAAGTAGAAGTTAAGATTAAAAGTAGTAGTATACGTCTTGAACTCATTAAAAAATATGAATTTAAATACGTTTATATTGATCTATAAAAGATTGATATCATTTAAAAATTGGATTAGTGAAAAGAAAAATATATTGAAATTTTCAATATATATTACTATATTTTACTATCTAATAGACTTTTAGACATAAATTTTACCAATACTTAAATAGTAATACTGCTCTTACACATAATTAAAATACCAAATATACTTATAATACTCATTAAAAATGTCATGTGATTGTTATACGAAATAATTTTATTCTATATAAATTAATTAAAAATGTTCAAAAACTAAAGTACAATAACATTTAAAGACTTTAATCAGCCTTAATTGAAGGCAAGTTTTATTAGCCAAGTTTTTCTTTTACATTTATTTCCGCTCTTCATCAAAGTATATTGTGTATATACATGACTAAAATTTCGTTTGTACTTACTAAGTATATTTAATAAAATTTATCAGGGACATTCGAACAATTAACTTTACTATTACAAAATCTATTTGTCGTGCTAAAGTGTATCACATCATATTATTCTTCTAATAATTATATTACTGAAAAAGTTGAATATACAGTAAAGCTGGGCTATAAATAAATAAATTTGTTGGTATTAATTGTAAATAAATGCCTTTTGATGCTATGTTATATCTTTCTTGTACAAGTATTGACATACTTGTAAATACGGAAGAAAGTTATTTATTTTTATGTGTTCTGTATTGTTATGTAATTCTGAACTATAATTGTACTCAATAATATTATTTAATTCTTTGTAACGCTTATTATATTATTTATTTCTCCACAATATTATATCTATAGAAAATTTACAGAAATAATTGTAAATTATAAAATTATTATTGAAAAAAAAAAGAATTAATACAATGAAAAATCAGCAGCTATTACAATGAATCTAATAAATTATGCCAAAAGACATGTTATTTTCAGTGTATATATGCAAGTGATTTTTAATATCGAAATCTTTTTTTATCTTTATTTACGGTTAATAGTACTCTTTGATCGAATTATCGAGATGAAAATTCAGTATATGCTTGAAATGTGCCGTCATTTGGAATTAATCGTGCATTTTATTGCAGAATTCTTGTTAACGTAGAACACACGAATAGAATTAATCGATCGTGTCAACTACTTGCGCTGTCTTGGATAACGAAAAGTGAAGGTATTTTGCATACACACAAGACCAGTAAGTCGCACGTACGAGCAAATAATAGATTTCTATTTGTTGGGTGCAATAGGATGAGAAAGTAGAGCATGTTGAAGAAGAATTGATATACAGAATGCATTAACAGCATCTTTCGGATGCTTAGGTATCCTTAATATGTCTGCCGCTCGTAATTTTTGGAAGATGTATTGTTGAACAGAGAATATTTGATAAGTATGCTTAGGACAGTGCTTGTAACGATCAATTTACTTTGCTTCAGATTTATGAAATCTTATTTCTCGAGTCACGTCGATTTACAACTAATGTCAAAGCAACCCTCGCCTTGATTTACGTCAACTACTTAGCCTCCTTGATGTCCTGGTATAATACTTTTTCTATTTTATTCTTTTCTCGTATTATTACACGAATAAACTACGTAAAACATAAGGGATCGAACTATATTACAAGTACTTCTATATATAGCGTATTTCTTACATTATAATTTATTGATGTGAATTAGTAAATATGAAAGATCTTATGATTAGGAAAAATTGAGCATCATTTTAAGGAATACGAAGAATTTATTATTAGCATATAAAACTTTAGTACTTTACCTAATCATATTTCACTATATTAATGCTGTATTAGCTTGTAATAATTGCTTCATCCTAATACAACAAAAAAATAAAAATATGTCATAGTGTAGAGAAGTCAATACATCTACGTAAAGTAGTTAAGGAAGAGGTCAACTAAGCATTTGCACTAAGTTAAAAAGGCGAAGAAATAAAAATGAAGAGTCATAAAAAATAAGTCTTCTAATAAAAGATAAGTATTCTTTAAAGTTTTAACAGTGAGATTTATTCTCAATTTTGTTTGGTTGAGTGAAAAATCTAGTTTAAAGATTAAATATTGTGTAATGTAAACAAATCAGATGTAATATACAATGCGAAGTATAAAATGATAATGATAAATGTATAAAAAAATAATTAGTAACATTGGTAGCTGGACTTAAACGTAAATTATGTTCAGTAATTTAAATATTAAGTAAGAATAATTTATTATGTTTGATAATTTACCTAATCATTATGAATATTAAATTAATACATTTCATCTTAGCATGCCATGGCGAAGTGAGAAAAATGAATCCAACGATATTATTTTTATACTATACTTCTTATCAAGATAAGTTTATTATATAATTTTATTTTTAAAAAGATAATGAACTTGAAATGAGTACCTTCGCTAAATTACGAAAACTTTTATAATTTGGGCCTTGTATCTTAAGGTAAAATAAGATGTCTTACGACTTACCGCACATACTCAAATATGTGTTCAAACTTCCTACTCCTATATACATATGAATAAGAAATCGTTGAAATTTTTTTAAAAAGAAAATTAATAATAAAAAAGAAGAGAAGTTTTATTTAGTAAAGTTTATCTTACACTAAAGAAAAGTATGACAAGAAAGATCTTAATTGAAAAAATTGTAATCAAAATAGTTTTTCGCCAAGAAATCCGGATAAAGTAATGTTGTTATACAAAAAATTTATGACTGAAATATTTACAATAATTTTTACCGGAATTTATAGAATTGTCATTTTGAAAAATTGTTTTTCAAATAACTTTTTAATAATTTGCTTAGCATGCTATCGTATAACCATCATAATTAATATTTATTTTAAATTTGATAAGAATATAACTTTAAAACTTTTGGAACTAAAAGAAATGGAGAAGTGGAATGATGCATAATATCTGTTTTAAAGTAAACATAGCTTTTCTTTGTTCATCTTCGACTTTGTAACAATTTCGAGAGAAAAATTGAGAAAAATTTCTAAAATTTATATTTCTAGCTTAATCAGAATAAATTTATGCTAATACATCTAGACTGCCTTATAAGATAGTATAATAAGTTAATGTTAATTTTATAATTCATAGTTAATAATAATTAACAGCTACAAGTTAATCATCTTTAATCATTAGATTATCAAAATAAAACTACAAACAGAATTTTAATAATCAATTAAAATTAAATTTAAATCATATACGATTAATTACATTATTTTAAAATAATAAGTAATATATAATATATATAATAGATGAAAAGATGAATTAATAAGTAGAATTCTAAGGAGATTTTAGATTGAGAAGGACAAAAATTATCAAATGAAAATCATAATCTGAATTTGCTCTTTATACATATTCGTTTAATAGTCCTAAACCGTATAGTATTAAAATAATTTCACAATTTATATGTATATATATATATATATATATATATATATATATATATATATATATATATATATATATATATATATAGATAGATAAGATAATAAGTACATAAGCTAAAAAACAAAATGAGAGAAATAAAAGGATCATGGAACACAATCTTCGTACTATTATCGAACAAACAAGTTTGAATATTCCAGTATTAAAATGTACATGAAATTATGCCACAGACAAAGTGAATACTAAATTGGAATAACAAGTAATAAGTATGAAATTGAAGCTTTGTTTTTGTAAAATTTAAGTTGATTTATTTATTTTTTCTACTTTGTATAGATTAATTGTTATTCCTGAATTGATATTTCAATGATCGATAAATTAATTTTATTCCTTATCTAATTACTCTTAATCCATCTTGTACGTATTATTTCTAATATTTTGTAAAATGAAATAATCTTTACTTAACTTCAAATGATTTTTCTATATACATCAGATTACTGAATTTTCAACTAAGACATAATTATGAATGTTATAATTATTAAGATATAATATAATAAAATTGAAAAAGTAAAAAATTTAACATAGAGACGAAAATTTGAAACAAATCAATTACATTTCAAAAACATTATTTAAAATTTTGCTTGTGAATTTATAAAAATATGTAATATAAGATAAATGTAAAAATGATTCATAAATTCGACAAATGTATAATGAATTATTTTGTATTTAAACTATAAAGTGCATAATAACATAATGAATTAAAGTACAATTTTTATGTAATGTACCATGTTTATAAAAATTTTATCAATAAACAAAAAAATTACACGCATTTGCAATATTTTCTAGTGAATGATTCTTAAAATATATAAAAATGACATTTTGAACACTTTGTGCTTAA
>NW_011948440.1:1960693-2009816 GCF_000503995.2 Ceratosolen solmsi marchali
ACTCTTTCCTAAGCTGTAGCCCATTAAAGTCAGTTATCATAAAAAAGCTAAAGTGCAAACTTCTTCAAACTATAGTCAACTACTTTTTTAAAAACAATCCATCATAATAATCATATTTAGTATCTTAGTTTATAATATATCTGAAAAATAAAGTTATAACAATAGTAAAGTTCAAAACAGTAATTGATTTGGATTTAAAAAGATAAAACAACTATAAATAAGCCGAAATTACAAGCAAAAGGAATAATTTGTTTTCTTAAAAAAGAACAATAGAAAGTTTAATGTTTTGAAATGAAAATATCATTACAGCAATTGAATCTACGACATAATGTCATTTAACGTCAAAATAGTGTTGACATATTGTATTAATATACTTGATAAGGTTTTGCAAGAAAAACTTACTATAAGAAAACAGTTTTGAACTGAAAGTTTAAATTTATCGTACGAATTATGATTTGGAAACGATTTATTAGAACGATTTTTAAAATAAAATATCACTACTATTGCACATCAACTCTATTAAAACATCAATTTTCTATATCAATTATTTATTTATTTATTATCAGACATAGCTGTTAACTATTATAATTATTTGCATTGATATTTTGATTTTAATCTATAATATAAAATATATCTTTGAAAATTATTTTTAATATTTAAATGACTATTAAAAAGGGAAGCAATAGCAATAAGAATGTTATTAATAAATGTTATATATATCTCATATATGAATTGACTCAGCTGTAAGTCGTTAATGTTAGGGCGGTTGTATCGTTGTATAAAAAATACTAAATGACAATCATTGTAATACTTTTGAATATACTTTTTATATCATACATTTCTACCTAACCGAGATTGCAATAATGATGATCAAATAATTTATATCTTCTTTGATTTTCTCATTCAAAACGGTAATTTCGATGGTAAGAAGAAAGTCTGTTTCTACGGAAGAAAAAAATTACAGAAACTTACAAGCTATATCGTGGCGATTTAAAAAAAATATCATTAAATCTTACACGGAGAAGTACATTACTGATTGATCAATCAATTAATACTGACAACTAGTAATCGAAGTAAATTTGTTTTTCATTATAATTCTCAAAGAATAATGGTTCGCTCGCATTTATTTTCATAAAATCAGGAAGAACTCGCTTCTAACTGAATTTACTGCACCAAAAAAGAATAGTACTTTCTATTCTTTCTTTTATCATGAAATATATAGAAACAGCTATTAAGGGAAACCATTAGACCATTTACATTGAAAACAACCGACTGAAGCTTCAGTGTCAATACAAATTAAAGTTACCAACATTTCGAAAGTTTTTAGTTTTCACTCGCGTATTTATTTAATTCTTATTAAAATAATTTAGTATAAATTTATTTGTTTTTTACATAATCACTATAGAATTGAAACTTTATCCATGATAATTTGGAAAATAAAAGCATATATTATTAAAAAAGTTATATAGATACACACACATAAATAATGAAAATAATTTACGTTATTATCATTATCATCATCATAATCATCATCATCATCATCATTATTATTATTCTATTATATTATTGTAACTGTTATTAGTTTTTATTATATTAAATATATTTATATTATTTCTAATAATACGTAGAAGAATATTATTCAGATTTAACGTTTTGGTTATCTTTTAAGTGTTTCTTAATTTTTTAATGCTTTTATGAAATTGGAATTAATTTTACAGATATGGTATCATCACATTTGTAATGTAATCAAATATATATAATTAAATGTATTTATTTATCGTATATTTTATTATTTAACAAATATCGATAATCACTTTAAGTCGATTTAGTATTATTGATTATTAATAACTGGTATATAAGAAAAATATATTTTTGCGAATAAACTGTTATATTCTATTTATTTCTGTATTATTTTGTAACAATTAAAAAATATTCTGTATAATTTACCTAAATAATCATATTTTGATGATTATATGTTACTTACATTTCTCATTCAACTATATCTGTTCTACGAGCAAATTTTTTTAATTTTATCAATTTTTTAATTTTGAATTTGAATTGAAATTTTCAAAATCGAAACCAATCGCAGATATACATTAATATCGCATTATATACTAATAATGAAATTAATTCATCGATGTATTAATCTATTGAGTAATCAGAAACTTTTTATTTAATACTACAGTGTGAATGCTATATTATTTACCTATTAAATAATCCAAAATTTCATGTAATTATAGCCGATAAGCTATAAATTTTACCAAAATTTATTTAGACTGTACAATAAATAATGTACATTTAAAAGTACTTTCAAAGATGGCAATATTTTATGAATTATATTTACACGCGCATGCATCATGAACGTAGCATTCTATTGATAAGGATTCCTCTGATAGAAATAACAATATATCATAAAAGTTGACAAAATTAATTGCAAAATGAAGATTAATAATACACAAAAGTATTTATGACATGAAATTTTAAGTATCAAATGACTTTTTAAAATTAGTTATATGCTTTTAATTAGCTTTTAATTTAATTTCAGAATTTTATTTAATTTGAAAAATTAATATGTGTTTTTCCAATGCTGTGTATGTCCTAATTATTTACCGTCGAACAAGAAAATGAGAATGAATTGAAATTAAGTTTATGAATATAACTGCCATAAATAGATGAATTAATACACGAATTTAAATGAAATTATAATTTCTTCAATATTTGAAAAATTTTTTTAATATTTTTAAAAACTTTATCAATATGTTTTAAAGCGTTTCAATGCATGTCACGGCTAAATGAAATAGTTAAGTTACATTTATAAATTTTTCATGATATACCAAGAGTTCATAAGAGTTTCATAAGTGCTCCTTTCTTGAATTAATTTTATAATATTTCAAATATTTCTAAATATTCCAAAAGAATTTAAAACGTTTGAAAACACTTTATTATAAATTTTTCAAGATTACTTCACAACATGGCTTGCATTATTTAAAAAAATACGTTTCATATTATGAAAATACGTATATACTTTCTCGAGCATTATCAAAAAGTTCTTCATTACAACTTAACTCGCAATACTAACTTTTTGATATATTTTATTATATAAAGCTGCCACTCGTTCACCAAATAACTCCAATAACATAACAATCAATGTCGCACAACAACTTTCACCTACCTAAATACAAGTTTACTTCCAAATACTTATTGACTTTCGTGATAACTATTTTCTCCCGTAGCCAAATACATTTATTATGCTTTTATTGGCCAAGCATTATCTCGTGGCAATGTCTTGATACGGTGTAAGCGATTAGTTAACTCGTTGCACACATAGTCGCGTACAAGCACGGTGCTGCTAACGTTTATAGCCGCGTGTTCGACCCTCGACCACTACTTCCTCGTGCCACCGTCAATCGTGACACGTAGCTCATTAGCTCTGCTCTCGGTCCCAGAACCCCCGAGGCTCGAGCACGGCATGCGACTCGCCACGCCCCAAGAAACCGCAATGCTCAATGTGAGTCGCGAGCGAGAAAGAAGACTATCACTGTCCTACTAATCACTAATTTATTCATTCGCGAATTTATGCATGAGACGCGATCGCGGCGGCCCGAATTGCAGGCTGCAAGACAAATATGATGCTGGAGAGGAGATTTAGGCTTCACTCGCTATGTCTACAATAGAATTCAAATCCACGGCTTTTAGGTCCTCGGCAAGAGTCCGGGAAATAGATATTTGAAAAAGTCGCGCGGACTGGTTAGCAAAACTTCGTGAATACACTAACGATCTCAAAACTCTAAAGTTACAGTACACCGTGCAAATTATTGTCGTCGCTCATAAACGTGAACGTACGCAGAGACTTTTCGACAAGAGCGCAACCCGAGTGACTACACGGAACTTTTCCTGCAACTCCAGTCCTATCGATTCTTCTCTTCGATTTTACGATGTTACGATAATTTTTTCTTATCTCTGTCCAGCCGTTACATATTGCCTCAGAACTAAAAACTGTTTGCTTAGCCGTTCCTTGATAGGATAAGAGGAAAAAAGACCTCGAATACCTGATTTCGTATTCATCCTCCAAAGTCGCAACATTATAAAGGTATTGTTTAATATTTAATAAAGTTTTAAGAATTAAAGAATATGAGGAGATCTGGAATTCCATAAAGAAAATTACTAAATGGATTAAAAGTTTGATTGATATTGTCTACATATTTTGGAAGTATACATTTTCTGTGCGAAATGTTTCATAAAAATACACTTTTATCGTAGAAAAGAATTTTTCTCATTTTCGGATATTATTCCGATGACTTTTTGATAAACTTGACAATTGTTTTCTCACCAATCATATATTTAGCATATATTTTATGTAGAGTCTTAATTATCATGGTGGAATTAATTAATTACCTAATAAAATATGAAGAAAAAAAGGAAGATAATTTAATAGAGAAGAATGTAATATAGCAATGTTTGTAATAAATAGATAGAATTATACTTGTACTTTTGTTTAAAGAAGTTATTCACTTATTCACCATGCAAAGCAAAGATTTAATTTCAATCTAAAATATTTTTTCCATAGCTAATATTCCTAGTTAATATTAATAGTGAAATAAAAATGGGATTGGATAAAGTAAAATATTAATTAAATGTATTAAATATCGTTTACAAATTTGACAAATCTATTTTTCAATAATATTAACAAAGAATAACAAAGCTTAAAAATAAAAATTTAAAACTCACATAAACGAGTAATATAGTATTTTATGCATTATAAACAAAATTATGAATAAAAATGAACATAAAAACAAAACATAAGTTATTGGATAAATGTTTTTACAATATTAAGCCTGTTGCATTGCAGTATAAATATAGTACTTGTACATGCAATTTATACATTTTTTAATTCAAATAAATAATTTCTTTATTCTTATTGTGATATATTTCTTAATACTGAATATTTTATTAGAAATTGTAATTTCAATAACATACAAGGCAGTCTAGAATTTAAATAGTTTTGTTCATTTTTATATTATGCGTAATTCTCAGTTTGGGAGATTAAAGATGAAATTTTCTCATAGATTATTATTAAAAGTTATATGAGTAATGTATATATATATATATACACATATATATACATTATTCAGTAAATTTGATCATTTATATCGTTTCTACTAAAAATAAGGCTAATATTTTATGAATTTCAATTCAACCGCATCATTATTAAATACATTATTTTAATAATTATATATTTCTTTTTATTTCAGCTTTTATTCATTATCTCATTATTTTTCCACTACTGTGAATAATTTACTACATATGACAATCTATTTGGATTTAATGTCTTACTAACGAAAGGCTTGATTTATAATAATTTTAATTATAAGTTTTCTGTAAAATTCAAGCACTTAATTTTATTGAAAAAAATTAACTCCAAGTATTTTGTATTCAAATATATATTCATAAATAATCTTATAAAATAAATTTTAACTATTAATTGAAAAAGAAAAACAATGTATATTATGATCCGTTTTCTGCACAATTATGAAGTTATTACATCGTGTAGTTTTGAACAATAATCTTTCTCCCCACAAAGATCTTATTCGAAAATAATCAATAAATTTAACTATTTATATATGTCTTAAAAGTTTATTGGTCATAAAATAACATTTTTAGTAAATAAATTTACGTTATACATTTCTGTCAAATATTATTCACATTTACATGCTTTTTTTACTTGTAATTTAAAAACTTTATTAAAACTTTCTATAGAGTTAATTCCTATGTCTTTCATTAAAAAGTACATTTACAATATAATATTTCGTAATGAATTTTTATTTAAGTAAAAATATATCCGTAGCATTCGATTTTAAACGATAATAAAGAATTACTACTTCTTAATTGAATTATTTTTGTAACATATAAATCATTTCTTACATTTATTACACGCGATTATAAACATAAAACTACTTATATAAATTAATCGATTATAATACAAAAAAGGGAATGTATAAATTTTCGTCACAAATAAATACATGTCTGGGCACTATGAACAAGAAATCATTTTATTAGCAATATAATTATAGATTTCGATAGTTATTACGTTATGCGGATTACATTTTATGTTAGATACCTAAATGAAATAAGACAAGTATTGATAAAGTAGTTTTTAAAAGTAAAATAACTTTTCGCATTATATATTTTTAGACATTATCGAATATTTCTATTTTTCGCGTATTATTTCCATAATATATTGTGTTTTGCGTTAGTATCTATTATAAATATTGTGCATAACGAAGGAAAGCTAGAAATAAGCTTTTGAACAATCAACAAGTAATCTATTTATATTTATTTTCATCAGTCTCCATATTATTTCATTTTGATTGAAATCTTTTACATGTCATTATACTTTCTCCTTCGTGTTTTAAAAAAGAAATGTATAACATATATCACTACGAATCTAAGAAAAACTGCAATAATATAGAGAAGAAATTGATTCATCGTACTTTATGAATAGCCTAAAGTCTGTAGTGAAATTTATAAATAATTTTAAAGATATAAAAGCATGATTAGAGAGCATAATAATAGCGTCAATAATTTAATAAAACAACATGTCAAAGTATGAAAACTTGAAACTGTAAACTGTTTCAGCATTTTTGTTATCTTATTACGAGTGTCACCACACTCTTTTCTAAATCAATATTGAATATAATAAAATGTGTTATTCGTACATATATATATATATATATATTTTTATATCTTTCTTTATATTATTTATTATTTATATATATATGTTATAAAAAATGCATATGACTTAGAAAAATATTAAGAAAAATTGTATATTCCAAGTAGCCCGTCTAAATAAAAATTATCTCTGTATAGTTACAAAGCAACTTGGCAAACAGTGTAATAAATTAAAAATCATACAAAATATGAAAGTACATAAAACTAAAAATAATGTAAAAATAAGGGCTACAGTTTAATGAAGGTACTCTCAAAGTATATTTCACACTAAGATATTATATATATCTCATAATAAGATACATAGAAAATAAGATTTATGTATTGTAATTGCATATTAATTAGATATAGAAAAATAATAATAATAATATTAATTCACTTGGATAAAAAATTTAATTGTACTTGGAAATTTCGTTAAATACAATATTTCATGAAATGTCAAAATAGCTTACTCTTTATATTTTTCAAAAAAATATTATTTTTAAAGAAAGTTTGAATCGTTTGACATGGGAATCTCCAAGATAAATATAGACATCCCTAAATAATTATATTATATTTGATATTACATAAATAAAAAAATTCCACAATTGTTTTTATAAGAATTAAGGTTTGTAATAAAAAATAATATGATTATTTATCAATGACAAATGATTACTCGTTACTTTTCAGATCCTATTTGCAAAAGGTGATGTAGTTTTCCTGGCTCGAAATGCCAATGCTTCAATAGCGTAGTTTGCCGCCCGTCCTAGCAGATGCTCGGGAAAGAGGTAAGTGGGATGGCTGATGGCTGTAGAAATGTCGTGAGTTTTCGATGAATATATGATTTATTTTACAATTTATAATACAATTATATATTGTTGTCTTGGAAACATGTCGAGTCTAATGTGCAGATGCGATTTCTTGGAACGTTTCTTGTTATGGATGTTGCACTACCCAAAATGCTTCTCGATATCGTCATGTTGATGTTGAATTAGTAAGGTTTAGCAATTAATTACAGCACACTCCTTGTCAGTAGGTGTGAGGTGCTATTGGTAATAGCGTCATGCTAATTTTGCGTTGACTGGCAATAATTTAGGTCACACAGACCTGTGTACTCACATTGATATAATAGCCTTGATCTGATCCTGGAATAAGTAGTTCACCATTATTTCACCCTCCAATGCGGGAGTGCGTGCTTGGTAGTCCGGCCCTTTCATGGCATGAAGGAGATAACGTTAACACTTATCAACTGAAGTATGTGTCAATGCCGCGTTTGCTCCACGATCGATTGGGATCACGGGGGATACCTAGCATAAGTGCTTGGCTGACCCAGGAGAGCAAGAACGACCTATCAGCTTATATTTACACTATGTGCTCACTTATTGATCAACTGGGGATAAAAGGTTTAGTAAAGGAGAACTAGAGTAACACTATGGTGCAAGTTTTTGACGTATCGAGATACATTGACCAGACCCTTAGCAGGGTTATGTTCTTTTACAACTCATCTACAAGATACCCCCAGATAGATGAATTGGACCGGAGAAGACTGAAGCCAGGAGCTTTCACGAGCTTTTACCGTATTTGGCTCTATAACACATGCTGGATGAAGAATCCATGGGTGAAGTTAAGTGCGAAGACATAGAAGATAATGAAATGTTTACTGGATTTTGCGTTCAGAACCTACTGCTGAGGAACGACGTGGACGGCTTGATTTTTTCAAAGGGTATTGTCAATTCATCCCCGAATAAGGTAATTTAGTATGACTCAGCTGCAGCGATAGGGGTCACACACGGGTACATATCTGAAAAATATAAGGCAACTATTCATAACAGAGACGAAGCAGACATGAGAATAATATGGAACATAGCGGGCGATATAGTTGGAACATCTACTGCGGCAGAAATGTATGGCATCTACGTCTTGAAAATCTTTGCAGAAAACATGAACGCAGCTCGTGAAGTTGGGAGGACCAGGACTTACATGAACACATGGTAGTTGGCGATGTGCTACATGAGAACAAAAGCAACTACACCGGGGAATAGGGAAGTGCGTCAAGACTCGAGGTCACACTTTATTAATGTGCATTAAACTCAGTTTTTTTTTCGCGACACCAGAGCAGGCATGTCCCTTGGCGTGAGGGAGCATTACAGGGTAGTGAACATGTTTATCTTGGAGTGCGATGATTCAATATACGTGATAGACCATTCGACGATGGATCAGATACACCTAACAGATAAGATGTGGAAGGAGAATTACCAATATGTACATAATATGAGCGGGTAATAATGACAATAATAAATATAATTATAACAAAAGCCGTACTCAATGGTTCAGTCGATGGAGAGGTGTAGAGAATGGATAGCCTCTGCGATGCATGATACAGACTTTAGCGATTCCCTTGCAAGGTCTATGAAACAATCATTAGCACTGTTACAGAATGAATTCCACTCCAATCAGGAAACCTTAAACATGAGGTGGGAGGATAAGTCACGCAAACTCAGAGTTAGCATCATCGATATATTACCCCTCAAGCAATACTGGCACAATTTCATACAATACCTATACCCCACCGTACAATACTTGATCTGGGGACACTTTCTTATGCACTTCCATCCCCCGATTGCGATCCGCGCTTATTGTTCAAGAAAGCATCCGAGACTATGAAGAATTCAAAGACAGCTGACCTTAAGGAGTTCTAGCGTTTTATGAGTTATGAAGTGTCTTTAGATCTTGTGAAGATCCTAGCAACTACCAAGGGACACGTGAGGTACCTATATGCAGAGAATTTCATCCCAGATGAGGAAAGAAGCTCGGAAGGTAAATTATCTATGCCCCCGGAAGAGGAATGGGGAAAGGCACGGATCAGCGGAAATTACCCCTTTTTAAACAGGGTAAAGACATGGTACTGAGAAGCCGTAGATGTTACGAGACTTAGATTGGATCCTGAACCTTACAAGAACATGAAGACAATGGCCGAGATCCCACGTCACGAGCACAATGAGTTACTGTATGCCCTTGAAACAGCTCCTCTCCTGAGCGGCGGGACTGATCTCGATACTTTGATCTCCCGGATGGTGCAGCGCGATATCCGTATACATCCAGTTGCCATTGTAGCGGTAAAGACTGAAAACACTAAATCCGGCTCAAAGGACCAATATTCGAAAATGATGTAGTTTTCCTGGCTCGAAATGCCAATGCTTCAATAGCGTAGTTTGCCGCCCGTCCTAGCAGATGCTCGGGAAAGAGGTAAGTGGGATGGCTGCGTGAGTTTTCGATGAATATATGATTTATTTTACAATTTATAATACAATTATATATTGTTGTCTTGGAAACATGTCGAGTCTAATGTGCAGATGCGATTTCTTGGAACGTTTCTTGTTATGGATGTTGCACTACCCAAAATGCTTCTCGATATCGTCATGTTGATGTTGAATTAGTAAGGTTTAGCAATTAATTACAGCACACTCCTTGTCAGTAGGTGTGAGGTGCTATTGGTAATAGCGTCATGCTAATTTTGTGTTGACTGGCAATAATTTAGGTCACACAGACCTGTGTACTCACAGTGATGTAATAGCCTTGATTTGATTCTGGGGGATGAGTAGTTCACGATTATTTGGAGTGCGTGCTTGGTAGTACGGCCCTTTCTTCCTTCTACTCAGTGGATCACCGCAAATATTTGGTCATTAGTTCACCGTTAAGTAAGAGATCTCCGGCAGACCTGACTTCCCTACGCGGATAGTCCTTTCGAATTGGCTTTTCCACAGAGACAGCATCTTTCTGCTGTTTCCTCCCCACCTTTAAGGCCTCTCGCAATGAGTCCCCACTCACAGAGCTTCTGGTCATAGTTTTCCAATCAGGATGCGCCGCTTTTGGACGGCATGACTGAGCATGCACGCCTCTTTTTCCACTTCGATGAAATTAAATATTCGCAATGACTACATCGAAAAAAGGGATCTTTGGCTGCAGCGCCTTCAATTGATAGGTGGCTCGCCCCTCTCTAGGACTTATCGACGTGGTAGCGGGTGGGGAGGGGGAGGGAGGGTTATTGTTCAAGCGTCTTCGCTTGGCAACATTTGTCGCACTTGACAACAGTGTATGCCAATGACCTCGTGACATTGAAGGCACACGTGCGAAACAAAAATCTCAACATATTCTCGCATAAACAGACTTACCGCGTTTTCGCTTCTAAATAGCAAGAGTAGTTTATTGCATGAAAAAACAATGATTCCGTCTTTAGCGCGAAGAATAATAGAAGTGGCTGTTTACGACTATTTTCCAGATGTACTACTAACCTTTTCGAGCCTCCAACGACTGTGGGACAACTTTCTTAGATTTTATGCCCGTTCAATATTTCCCATCATGATAGCCATTGGGATTTTTCCTAATAGATAATATTCGAGAGATTTTTCTCACTCTCGAATAGATTCATTAGTGGAACCGTTATATAATTCATAAATTATTACTGGCTAAACTATATAATGAGATCGCAAGTTCTTATTATAATAAATTGAAGAAAACATTTGATCATTTATTCTCAAACAAAGATAACATAATTTACTTTTATTTTATTTGTAATTTAGTAAGAAACAGTATTTCAAGAAATAAAAGTAATACAAATAATCTGCATCACTACGCAAAATGATGCCAGCATATATTTTAAATGAATAAGTATAGATAAAGTACCATTGAAATATCTAGGGAAAGTTATGTAGCTGAAAAATTACTTTTGAAAAATACAGAGGACGATTATGATAATTTTTTATTGCTATATAGAATGGGGTTACAAGGGCTACAAAAATCAGACTCGTGAAATAGATAAATTTTATTTGAAAAATTAGTAGAATATAATAAAAGAATAACATATTAAATTAAAATGTTAAATCAATTGGAAATAGCCCGAGTTTCAGAATAATGAAAATAGCGATAATTTACAAATAATATATGTTAATATTGCTAACAAAAATATCATTAAATTTCTAAAAGCCATATTAGTGAATATGAACATTTTATTGAACTTCGTCTCAGTTAGAAGTACAATTAAAAATTGTGAAATGTAATTTTTGAAACACAGATAATAATTAAACATATGTACAAAAATATACCATAGAATTCGAAAAAGTACTGTCGATAGTTTTAAGTAAGGAAAGAAGAATGAGTATAGAGAATAAAAGTTGAGAGATACTGATGAAGAGTCGAAAGAATAATACTCACCAACAAAACAAAGAAAAAACTCAAAAAGATTTCTAAGTTCAATCGAATCTAATACAAGACAAGAATGAAAATTAACTACATGCCAATACTCTTAATAAATGGTTCTGTTTTAGTAAATTATTCATGCATAATATATAGTTAATAAATTGATTCAATAAATTGATTATTTGGGTGAATTCTTTCTCTATGCATAAATTAAAATTAAAAAATTCATAAATCACTTTGGCAGTTAATCAAATTAATATGAATCTCATTTGTATAAATAATTCAGTATTTTAATTGGTAAACTTTTAATACAATGTACAAAAAAAAAAATAAATAAAAAAATAAAAAATAGAATTCATGAATAATCCTCAAAATAATAATTCCATTAAATAGGTATAATTTATGTATAAAGTATATAATTATATACAAATATATGGATCCAAGAAATGTTTCTCTTACAATAAATGAAATATATTTAAATTTAGCTTCATTTATATTAGTATAATTTTCTCTGATGTTGAAAAATATGTTTATGGTTTTTAAAAGGATTTTCGAATATACAATTCTTAGTATAGGGCTTTCTCAACTAGTTCTTTATAATTATTTAGATAATTATACATACATATAAAAGATTAATTACATATGAAATATTTTGGTTTCTTTGATTGATTACATAGTTGTTTTCCATAAAGTAATATTTTGGCTAGAGATATTAATATGCAGATCATGATTGCAAAAACAAAAGAAAATGGATAAAAATGAGAAAAAGAAAATACCGAACACATATTAACAAGTTTATTAAATATAAACTACTAAATTAATGATCTAAAACAAAAAACGAAGAAAAGGATTTTTGCTAATATAGATTCAACCGATTATATAAGAAAAAACTGGATTTCTTCCAATCCTCAACATTTAGAAATTCAAGCGACCTATTTCGAATATAATACACTATAAATAATTAATCTTATTCATTTGTTTAAAATATTACAATCTCTAATCAACTAATAAATTAAAAATCAAAATATAATATTTACGGTGAATAAAGTAAAATTTTTGCAAAAGTTTAATGTCTAATGACGTAAATATTTGAAATTCGTGTGTTAAATTGTATTGATATTGAATTTATTAGCTACTGCAAACGATAAAGTAGATAAATTATATAAAGGTATATTTATCTGCAGCTTTTAAAATAAGAAAAATATATATAAAATTAGCAACCCATAATTAACAATTTCTAAATATATCAAAATAATAAAAAAAAAAAAAAAAAAAAAAATTGCCAAAAAAAAAAATTTGGCAACAATCATTTGGAATACCATAGTATGTATAAACAACCTTTCTTCGCAAATATATAAATCTATAGAAAATTACATTTCCATATCATTGGTAAATAGTACGATAAATAAAGTCGGACGTAAACTAATTAAAAAAGCAGCTACTAGTTACGAGTTGAGCCAATTTCGTAAAAACTTACTTAACATCAAATAAACATCACTCATCATGATAAATAACCACAAGAAAAAATATGCGCAACAAAGCTCAGTGTTTGGTATCCTTTTGAAATTTCAGAGTAGAGATAAATCTTCAGTAGGAACATTAGCTTAATACTTAACTTCAAAAGCTCATGAAGTTCAGTATAATTTAGTGACCGAACTTGTTACAAAATTTATGAAAAATGAAGTAGAAAGAAGAAAAAAAAGTGAAATAAACTGCTCAGGTACGCGCTCTATGAAAGCATCTTAGTTATCAAGATTCCCACCTCTGAACTCTTATAGGCCATTGAAAATTCCTAGTCCATGAAGACTCGTAGACTACGGGGATTCCTATACTATGGGGACTTCAATACCGCCGGGGATTTCGAAACCATGTGGGTCACTGAAGACTTTCGAGCCACTGATAGAAATTTCTGTCGAATAGAATCGCTCAGAAAATCACTAACTTATCTACTAAAAGTTTATAAAAACGACTAAATTAATGCTATTACATAGCATACGCTCGTCTAAAAATATTTATAAATTATTTGAACAGAAATATACCCTAGTACTTAACAAAAAAAATTTTCTTGTGCGCATATGTCGATTAATTGCATTGATAAAATTATATAATATATAAGTAAATGCATAATGAAACAACCAATTAAATTTTAGAGAATATATGGCATACATTAGTCTACGCAATTCTGAGAGAGAAATCAGAAATCGATAGGAGAATAAATTAATGAACGCATTAAGAACAATTTCTACACTTTAAAGCAAAAATTATAATATTAATTAAGATACAAATGAAATGGCAATTTTCTTTTTGAAATAAAAGTCTATTAATAAAATCTACAACAATTCAGCGCAAACAAATTTATGCCGATGAGCTTAGTAATTTTTAACTTATATTTGGCACCTGAAAAACTCGTAGATAAATAATTCTTGATTAGCCGTTCGTTCGTAATTGAAACAGTTTTAAATAATTGGTCAAATAAATTTCTACAGTAAAAATAGTATTTCAAAAACTTTTTAAATTGTATGATTTACATTTCATACTTCATGAGGTAATAAAAAAACAAAAAAACAAAAAAAAAAACAAAAAAAAATTTATTACAAAAATCCTAGATAGTATATTATATTTATTTCAAGTTTAATTAAAAACCAACTTCGCAGTACATAACTTAATATTAATTTTTCTCTTAAATTCATAAGATCTTATAATCTTACCTAGAATGATTTTAAAAACCTTCTTTCATAAGAGTCTAAAAAATTGTTATTAAAAATAATGAAGCGAGCTCAGCAGTTTCGTAATAATATCATAGTGATGTATATGTTGATACAAGCACAATTATGTGCCCTGTAACACATACATAAGCATAACAAAAATTCTGACGGATGTAACTAACCGGCACCATTCACAGTAGTCGATATTGAATAAATAAGCCGAAGAGATACACTTGAAATTTTTCCAATAAAGCCAAAAGCGCACTTTTATCTCCAAGTTCATACTTTTTTTAATTATTCCGCCTATCGGCAGTTCCTGTACATTTTCCAATCATCTAATGAAATTTTCTATAGTCACTGCCATACATCTTTCATAAATAGATACAAATAATATTTCTATATTTTGGACATAAAAGAATCGCTTGAAAAATTCCCATTACTTTATACTTTATTTACCATCAAGTACGTGACGTAACATCATTATCAGGCTTTAGAGGGCAATTACGAACGATATTACGACTTCAATAAAAGGCATATACATACATATATATATATATATAGGCATCGATAATTTTGTAGATTTAAGGTTCAATTCTAGGCCAAGTGCTACTGCCTATCTCTTTTCGCTCCTCATTTTACATAACAATGCATAAAAGATATTTAATTAATTCTAATTGCTATGAATAACATTGATTTTAAGATGCGAGTCATTCGCAGTATCTTCATATAGCAATACAATTATAACAGTTAGCATACTTAATAACTTGACGATAATTTATTCAATTATGTTTATAAATGTTAATATAATAAGCGAATGAGAAGTATCGTAATAAAAACAAAACTGGATATATTAGCATCTAAATTAATATGTGTATTTTAAGGAAAATATTAAGATAAGTACGTAATATTGTAAGAAGTCTATTTATTTCTTATTTAACTGATACAGTAAAACTATAAAAATATAAAAAAATATACAATTACGGTTAGTATTATTGTTATCGTACATTGTCGATACAAATAGTATAGTATTAATGTAAACATTTCTATTCCAGAAAGTTAAGATTAAATTTTCAAGAACGTACTTTTATATTTAAGGTAATTGTTGAGAAAGTAAAGTTTATTCTTGATAGAAAAGAATGATTTTAAAAAAGAAAATATATTTCATAGATTTGATTCTATTCTTTATAACTTGTGAAATTCATTTATATTATATCGATAATAATTTAACTATTAATGCAAATAGCGTTTTTATTCTCATAAAAATTATTACTTTTATATTACATTAGTAGAGATACAATTACTTCATATTGTTATTTAATTAAAACGACGAGCTAATATTACAATATAACTAACAATTCAATAAAAAGTAAAGCGTTAAAAATCTGCATAGTAAATCTAACTTTATAACTCGTGAGAGCAAAAGAAGGGGGGTTCCGAATTTGCACATTTCCATATTGTTAATTGTAAAGGAAAGTTACACAAAGTGCAAAGATATTAAACAAATTCTCCATGTGCAATATAATTTCTGAAAATTAACAAATAATCCATCAGAAATATGTGACTTAGTTTAAAGCGGTCGTAACCGTACTGATACTTTCATCATAAACCTATTTTTAAGGGAAAATCTCCACTTTCTCCAGCGAGTAGTTGAAAAAGACATAGATTCAGGCAAATATATAGATAGATCGTGGTTTTATGTGTACATATATGCCTGTGTTAATCTGTTTGGGGCTGTGCGTGCGTGTGAGTGGGCGCGTTGGCAAAAATGTTTTTCTCTATGTGATCTAAAGCATTTGAGATAGAACAGGTTGAAATCGTGTGAAAATTCCATAGTAATAAGCTTATCCGAGTCACTTAGAGTTGCTAAATGACTCGGCGCGCGAACTCTCTGGTTGGCGCATGCGCGCTCTGTACAAAGGATTACTATTTAAGAAGCGCATTGCCGTTTCTTCCCTTATTCGCATTAACCGCGATCTCCTTCGCTCTTTTTCGCCGCTAAATTGTTTCGCGTGATAATATCCGGCTCCCAATGGCTCAGGCTCGTTACAGGATCCGTTACTACGGCGCTACACCACAGGATTTCGACTTAATTCGCAGCTTTTAAAGCTCCCAGTGCTCCTTTACATCCTTTCAGCTCCAAGTTGGCAAAAAGCTCGCGGAAAGGCACGAGTCGAGAAGCGGAAGGAGGAAGAAATAACCTTTGGCCCTTGAGGCTTTAGTGCACTATTTTTGTAATAGGTTCGCGCGGGAGAAAAAAGTAGTGGAACGAAGCCAGTGACCCAATTGCTGACATATGTAAAAAGCTTACGCCTAGTGACCGTGAATTTATCCATAAAACAGTAGATGCGAGATTTATGCATGACTAGGGTTTACGATAATCTATAGGCGTGGATGCACCGTTGCATAAGTTAAAGGCAGCTCGATTTATTTATTATTTGGCTTAAACGGCACATAATTGATTATGCGCATAATAAGGATATTTTTCTATATCACTCAATACCGTGTTAAATAGCCGGAGAGAAATTGCTCGATTAACATTCTGCTAACTATTAGCTTTAGCTACACTAATGACATCGATTACAGAAGCCGTTTGGCACTATTTGGCACTATTTTCTTCAATTTAATGTATTTAACATGTAATTATTATTACAAAGTTGATAGAAGCTTTAATTAAATATAAATTATCGTTAGCGCTGTAGTTCTTTCTACGATAATGAATAGCTGGTTTCGGAAGTCAAAAACATTATGAAAACAATAAATAACTTAACTTAACTTAAGTTAAACTCGACATTTTTTTCGATTTTTTGAATTATATTAACATACTTTGTTCTTTCTTCTTTTTTTTTTGAAATCAATTAAAATTGATGAAAATTGTTGTCTATAATGTAGATGTAAATTGCTTAATGTCTGTTTAAAACCTGAAGAAATATTCCAAAAACTCTTTGCAAAATTTCGAAGAAATACTTATTCTTTGAAATGATGATAAATTATAATTATTCCCTTATCTTTAAAGCATAAGAAGAACTATACTTTCAAAAACATTAAATTCTGTTAGTGAATTCATAAATTCAAAAAAAATATCTACACCCGTTATTTTCTAATTCTTCTTTTATATATTAATATTGTTAAAATTCAAATTGTTACTTAATAAAGTCAATTTTTTCATACATAAGCTATTTATTTATGCAAAAATATACCTCGTAAAATGTTAAAATAACAATAACGTTTGATTTTAATCAATTTTAATTTAGTTAAAATTAATGCGAATAGAATTATATCGCAAATAATATCTTTATTATCTTAAATTTGCATATCCCATCATCAGATCAAACATTCATGTAAATTACAATGTGTATCTTTTTAATAAGTAATTAAACATTATTAGAATATCAAATTATTTCATTATTTGTATTAAATTTAACAAGAACATCATAATAGCATTTATTTTTCCAAGTATATTATAATTTCATTTTCATATGTAAATGCCAGTCCAAAATATAAATGAATAGATTTTTTATTTATACTTATATTATTGTTAATATATTATTCATCTTATTATATTATATAATTCACGTAGATGATTAATTTAAAAAATTTTTTTTTTAAATCAATAATATATATAATTATATAATAATTATATAATAATTATATAATATATCAGTTATAACAATCAGTTTTATAGCTTGTGATATTGAATTGAATTATATCAGAAAGTATTCATACTTACAAGTATAAATCAAATAAACATATTAAATATATTTTAGTATAAAAATTATTGAAGTTTCTATACATTTATATATACATTATGATATGTAGTATTTATACATTATATAACAATTTATATATGTATCAGTAATATGAAAATACTGATATTAATACTCGTAGCTTGTAAATAATCTTTATTTTCCAATTAGATATCAACCGTTTTAAACATTATTTTTACTCTTTTATATGTATATTAGTTCTGTAATATAAATAGTGTATAAAATGCACGTATTTATTATAATCTAATCTATCGTGTAAATATTTCATGTTGAAAAAATTATAAAGTACTAATTAATCAGCTTGAAAATATATATTTCAATATTTAAAAGTGTAAAAATAATATATTTAAAAGATTTTTTACTTCCATGTAGCTATGTATATACAATATACTATATAATAAGTGATTAAATTTGCTCAATTCCTTTCATTTTAATTATAAAACAGTAACCTAGTCTTCTTCTTTTTTTTTTCTTTTTAAATAACATATTAGATTACATTGTCTTTATTCCTTTATCTATAAAAACCTAATATAATTAATCCTTCCAATATTAGTTAAACGTTAATATAAAGCTTTTATACAACACGAATTTATTTTATTTTCAGTTTTACAATAGATAAATTCTTTTTGAGTTATATTATAGATTAATATAAATTGAATATTATTTGCTGTATATTAACTTAGACACGGCTGTGTTCGGCTTGATTAGAAAGATACACGTTTTGCTCCAGATGTTGCAACAGCATGAAGCGTAAAACCACGGGATATATATATATATATATATATATATATATATATATATATATATATATATATGTGTATGTTAAAATTATCCATTATATCTAATCAAAAATATATAAATTGAAATTAATATTTAGATTACCGAAAGCTTCTGATTTTAATTTATAAAACATATTTAGCCATTTACTTTCAAGCAAATATACAATGCTAATAAATTCAATGTTTTCTACTAAAATGTTTTTATTACGTAAACTTGCAAGTTATAATTTATTATATAAAATATAAATAACTGAAATTATGACTTTTATCAATCATATTTTAATGCAAATGTTTGATACATTTCATATCGGCTAAATCGGTAAATTTTATATTAATTTTATTATAGCATAAAAATATTATAGTATAAAAATATATAAATAATCTCTCTGTGTGAGTGTGTGTGTGTGTGTGTCTGTGTGTGTGAATAAAAAAATATAAAATATAATATAATTATTTAATTATATAATTATATATGACTAAAATATGAATTAAATGTACAACATCTAATATACCATAGATTTATTTAAATTATATATGTATAAAATATAAATTTGATAAAAATAAAAGTTTATAATAATTAAAATAAATTTTAATAGTAATTGGAAATTTAATTTTTTCGAAGCGAAAGTTGAAGCATTTTAGAAATTAAAAATTGCAAGCCAAGAAATCGAAAATTCATATTTCTATTCTATTCCGTCATTTTTGGTGTAACTTTAATACTGATATTGATTCTGCAATTTATAATATAAATTTATTCCTCATACTCACGATTTTACACTTTTTACAAATTCAAATATACAAAGTGCAATTTTATAATAATTGTTAAACTAATAGAAGACAATGAAATAAATTAATAGAAGTTGAAATACTTTTGTGAAAAAATATATCAATCAAGAGCTTATGACAGTTTTAATTAGATTCTTTTATAGTTGGAATATTTAAATAATAGCTTCTAATAAAAAGACACTATGATGTTTGTAAAATAAAAGACCACTTACCAGACGTATAATGCGATTGACGTATAATAATAATTTATCCATTGTAAATTATCTGAAATAAAAACTTTAATACTTTCTATAAAAATGCTTGGAAAGGAATAAAAATAACTTTTATATTTCCTTTCAGTCTGTAAAACGGTTTGACGATAAAGGTGTGATATTCGTATCTTGCAGATAAAACTATACATGACATTTTCCAATTTAAGATGAAGACGAAACTGCTAGAGACGTTTGATATTGAAAATACGATACATTCATTTCTTTTAGATAAAATAACATAAATTGTTTGCTTCCTAATAATAAATAATACGTATTTTACGAACTTTAGATCGTAACATTATTTGGTCTTTCTCAGAGAAAACTGAAATTTTGTCTCCACATAAGTAAATATTTTCCTTTGACGAGTCAATTGCATCTCTTTATTACTATATTTGTTCAACATTAAAATTACCATGCCACGGGAAATATCGAACTACGTGTACACACCCTCGCGAACACGGAAGCGTACGCGCCCGCGCACACAGGTACACGCCCTTACGCACAGACATATTCCATTGTTTTGATTTTTTGCATGAAAATCAGAACACTCCATTGCTGGTTATAAATTTCTCGGCAATATTGTAAATATTCTAAATAGTTGATAATGCCATATAAATCGGCAATTTTTATCCAATATCTACTGGATAAATTTACAAAGTACATTGCCACATTAGAATTACAGCTTCCCACATGCTCCCCATTAATCACATTTCACATAGAACTATATTTGCTCGCAATTCATCGTCGAAGGTCTGATGGCCCCTGTTACTCCAGATGGAAATACATAAAAGTCAAGCAAGGACTTTTTATATAATTCATAGAATGAAGAGAAGACGATGCTAATGTCACGGTAGAAGAAAATAAAAAGAGCATACACGTCGCTTCGTTTTTATTATGTCCTCGGTCTTTTCATGGCGCCAACCGCAGGATGCTTTCATAAACATTAGACGAGACTTCAACACATAATTAAAAAGTCGTACAAATATGCAATGTACAATGTATGTGCAATGTTCTCCAGATACAGATTCTCGAACACGGAGGTCTTCGGTGTGTATACAAAATTCATATTTCATAGTTCTGGTAAAAGTAAAGGGAAAGTGAGATCAAATTTTATTTAATCTTTGTAAAAAAAAGCCGGTCGTTAAATCGAAAATCTAATGAAACTTTTGCCTATTCGTTGGTTACACCTATTTATTTTGTATCAATATTCTAAAAAATGACTATAATGAATTACATACATAATTACTTGGTTCCACAGTTGAAAAAAAATATACACAAATGGCTTTCTCACATCTAAAAATACTATTAATGAAATGTATCTTTTTTTTTGCATGTTTAAATTATTTCTTTGATGTGTTATTTAATATTTATTTAATAGTCTAAAGTACTTATTACTTATTGAAGAATTTCATATTTTAATTATTATATAAATTGTCTAGTGTCAATTAATAGGTTTTAAAATAAGCTTAAAAGTTAGAAATATATCACTTCATTCATGATGAATTCATGCTGGAAGAATCAATTAGAATTATTTTGAAATTTTTTAAAATTAAAATTAAAATTTACTTTAAATAATGCAAAATTATTTTTAAATGATATTTGTTTACGGCTTATTTTTATATCTTCGTAATCAAAATACAGTGCCTCGTTACTTTATAGGAGCTTTTCTCTTTATTAATGTAATGTTCGATTTTTAGCGTAAACTTAATATAATTCTATTCATAATATTCTAAATTTAGTATATATTTTATTTATTTTAACAATTCAATTTCTTTTACAACTAAAATTAAGTAATTGATCATTTTTGTAATGAAAACTTATGTTAATGATTTTGTAATGAAAATAATTATGATACTCTTTTGCGTGTACGTATCTTTTTAATATCAAAAATCTCTTTAATATCAATTTACTGTTTCATATTGACAATTACAAGTAAAGAAAAACGGTCATTGACAATCCTTTCCTTAAGATGAACCTTGGTGTTATTAACAATTTTCGAACGAAAAATCTTCCTTTTATATCTTCGTTATATAGACTAATTAAGACTCCTGTACAGTGTAAAGGCTGAGTTAATGTGATTACGGCTACGCCCATTGCATAATTACGTTAAAGCAAGAATTACTCATATGACGTTGTCTGTAGCATCATTAAGTTTATAATCATATGACCAAATAAGATATTCGAGACATTTATATTGAAAAAAACTCCTAAAATACAAGCGTAGGAGAAAAATTTCATTTCCCAAAGGAGCTTCCATGTTCTTTTGTTCCTGTACTAAAATTCACCTTTCATCCCTCGTGTGCCATCAAACGGTTGGGAAATTTTGTCTTCGTATCGTGATATGATCGGATATGTATATACAGCATACATATACACATTATCGATTGTATGCTATCACAATGACACTTTTTAAAACCTGAAAGATTGTAAATGTAGCACATTATTACTTAGATGTATGTGAAACAATTTTAAGCTTAATTTATTTCTAAAGTCCTAGAAATTCATGAGTTGCTTTGACAATTGAATTTTATATGTAAATTAAAAATGTTGGATAGAAATTTCTAAAGGAATTCTTAAAGATTTTTTATTTTCAGATAAATTGTATATATAATGATATAGAAATTCATGAAGATCAGAGACTGAATTTATTAAATAAACCTTAAACATAACATTCACAGATTCATCATCATACGAAAATGTGCAGTATAGAATAATAGAACTGTGATGGAGTAGGAGAAGGGGGAAAAATGGAGAAGATTATGAAATAAAGGAATAAAGAAAACTTTTCCATCGACTGAGTTATCAATAAATAATCATCGGTTACCTGTCAATAGCCTTTTATACTCATTTTTTCTCTACCGTAAAAGCACAATAAAGGACTTATTGTTTTTCAGATTGTATTTTAATTGGTCGATCTATACTTATACTCGCTCGCGATTTTAGTTCTACGAGTTTTTGCGCATGTAACAAATAACAAATAACAAACTTGTATGGAATGTAGCTCTATTTTGGCAAATATCGCGGCACCCCATACTATATTGTAGAGGTAGAACATGTAAAATAATATACGTGTATTGAATTATTTGCATAAAAATAGAAAAGTAATTAAATTGTCGCATAGTAGCCCTTCAAACTTAATCCAAGAAAATAATATTTTATTTTTCTAGTTAGAGTTTCATTAGTTTTAAAAATAAATCAAAATATTAAAATGTAAATTCTGTGTTATTAAATTGTAGTAGTCTTTTAATTTACAAAATTGATCTGACTTGTCTTATTTTGATTTTGTATTTGATTTTGATCAATTTAATTATATAACTTTTTCCATCATTAAAAGACATATTATATAAAAATTACTTTTAATTATTATAAAACATACTTAATTGGAGATTAAAATACGAAGATCAATGATCTAAAAATAAAACATGGCAATGTATTAGGTTGAATATAGACTTTATACATATAACATCTATATACCACAAACGCGACCTAAAGATCATAAAATATTGAATTTATAAAAGTATAAAAAGTTTCTATAGTATTTTTATTATTATATTCAATGTTTTTTCAAAAAAAATCTCATATTTATTGAATAAATTACCATTATAAAAAATAATATAAGAAAGAAATAAGAATCATTGATATTTTATTTAATATTTAAGAATACGCGGATAACGTAATAAAGGTTTAAAATAATTAAAACCTTCAGTCATAAATCGACAATATATGTAAATTGTCGTTTTTAGATAAAATCTTTTTTAATAATCATAGATAATAAAGTTCTATACTTAATCATACACTTTTCAAAAAAAAAAGGTAAAAATGACAAATATACCATTAACAATTTTATACGAGTCCCGATAAATCTTACTATTAAAGATTCAAATATTCATCACCTACGATATTATTTTCAACGATTGATATTTACATAAATTCTTTGAATATTTTAGACATTATATCTTCTCGTCTTATATTCCTTATTATAGGCCTTGTCTAAAAATAATTTTGATCTCTTGTTTTCAATATCCCGTTTATGAAATGAATAGACCATCATCCACTACGGATAATAATAATTTCTAAATAATCAGTCTTGATTGTCTATTTATATAAAAAATACAGTGCACTAAGTATGTAGTTAAATTACAGGATAATATTTAATTCAATAATATTTTATTTTCAATAGGTAAATATTAAGTATAACTATAAGTTTATTATAAAATTTTTTAAATGTTTTGTATTTAAAGTTACGAAGTAATTTTTTTTTATATATAATAAACGTTATAAAAATTATTGACACAATAAAGCGATCGATAATTGTTAATAAAAATATTTTGTCAAATGTCTATTAAACACTAATTGTTAATGCTTAGCATACAATATTATATGCATTAATTTGAATTTAATTTTTAATTTTTTTTTTTTTTTAATTTTGATATTTATGAAAACATGATTATGAAACAAAATATATTAATATCATATTAATTATTGTGTATATATAAACATTAAACAATCTTTGATTATATATAATACAATTTTATATTTTAAAGTCCTAATTTAAGATTTATTATCTTATCACCCCATTACATAAGAAGCACTAATCATATTAACTAAACTTTAAATATTTGATTTCAATGGTAATACGTTTCAGTATATTTATTATTATAACAGCTGAAAATTTCGTCTCCCTGAAAAATCAAACTCTTGAAAATCGTAATATGTATTAGTTAAAGAAAATAACTTTTCCTTAGATAAAGAGTTAATTACCGTAAATAAGATGAAATAAAATGTCTCGAAAATTTCTATGCATTTTGATACTCTTATCATTAATTATAATAGTATTGGGATGCACTGACTCGACTGAATAGCGCAACGAGTTCAATACATATAAATCTCGCATATATTACGCTATGGAATATTCGTTTCACGTCTCGTCTCCACGGGATATTCCAAAGTACTTTTTCATGTTTCCACGTATGGTGCACACATTTATTTGTTCGTTTTACTCTTAGGGAAAAATATACCTAGCACTAGTTAATCGATAATATACAGACATGTATATATTGGAAACAATAATTAATATCCACAATAAGACAAATTAAAATAATATATTTTTATCGGAATTTTTAATTTGTCAATTGATTAAAATAAAATAAAATAAAACAAAATATATTTAAATACAGAATAGATTAAGGAGCCATATAGATGTAAAAGAAAATCTTGATTTTGAAAAGACGTCCTGCGAAATCGACTCGTCGAATTCTTCATTTTTACAAATAATTCGTCCTTTAAAGGATTAAAAAATAATGCCATACCAAAGACTGTTATTATATATATATATATATATATATATATATATATATATATACTCACATTTAATTTTTCATTATGTAAAATTCATATTATTATTACTTCTATAATATTATTGACATTTTTAAAGAATTTTAATCACTTTTTGGCTATTACGTTTTATGCAAAACATCAATTTTGCTACTCAATGCTTTATTTAGCCTTCTTAGATATTCCAGCTCCTACATGCAACGAACTTAATGCTTATATCAATTTATTTCCACATTTTTTAATTTATGGTACTATTTGAAATGTATGAAAATACGAATTATTACGTAAAATGCATAATAATCCAACATTTATAATAATTCTAGTCGATAGATCGTTCAGGATGCTAATTTTTTTATAAAGATATTTTTAATATAATCAATATTGCAAATTAACAGCTCAACATAAATATATAGAATATTTAATAATTGAAAGGATGCCTATAAAATAATGTTAACTTTGCTCATAGCTGATTATTGAATAACATAAATAATAACAGAATTCTGTATAAAACCAAACATTCCTACAAATAAAATTTCTATTGATAAAATTCTGAAAAATATATCGAATTTCAAAATTGTAATAAGTTGATAAATTCCAATTTTAAATTTCAATAAGAAACAAATTGGAATTGCCGATATTAAAAATTTTAAATACTTCAACTTAATTACACTTGAATTAAACTTTAAACAAATCAAATTTTTAATTATAAGATAGTCATTACTTTTTCAAATGATACTTTATAACTAGAAGGATATACATTACCTAGGATGTCATTTTTCAGATTTTTCAATGTTTGTCTAGCGAATATATGAAAATTCTATATAAATAAAACATTGATTGGTTGAATAAACAAATTTTTATGTACCTTCAAGTGTTAAGAAAAAAAGCTGAAATATAAAAACATTCATTTTTAAATGTAAATAGATGAAGTAACAAATTCTAAACATTCATACTAGATAAAAGTGAACAACAATTTTATAAAGTTAGTCAAAACTCATTTTTAACAATATAAAATGTAGATAACGAAATAAAGTGTAAATATATTTGTAATTTCTAAAACAAAAATCCATAAATCATGGAATACAAAACAAAATACTGTTAATATTCAAGTGCACCCTTATTTAAGTTTGTGTATCATAAAAAATCCATTACAATTTATGATAATAAATCTATGTTCTCGTCATTCCCGAGATATAATAAAAAGGAAGAACATTGCCATTAAAAAAAAAAAAGAAAAAAAGATTGTTTACTTATTGAACTGAGTAATTTCACATTCTTATTACGCCAAGAATTATACACATAAAGATTGAAAAGTTTCACACGATATAGCAGCCTTTACATTTAATTCGTGTACTTAATTGAATTTCATATTATATACAGGAACTTAAGGACTCTTAAGAGGAAAACTTCTATATAATCTCGCTTTAGATACAATAGATCCTAAAGATGCTATGTAAATTAAATTTGTGAAGCATCATTTATTCTAATATATCCCCTTTAATAAGTCACTAATTAATTATATCAAATTCAACATTATTCCTTATCCATTGTGATACTAGATAATTGTAATTATCCTATGATTTTATGAATTGATTATAAAATATTCAATTTCCTATATATTCAATACATAGAATAATTTTTAGAAAATTCCATCTGCTTAATAAATAATTTATATAATGGCAATAATTCGGATTTCGGATAGCAATAATTATATTTGGAATAATTCGAATTGCACAATGCAATTGTTTTTATAACAAAAAACTTAGTTTGACTAAACTTACATACTCTAAAATTTCATTCTAAACATGTATCCAGGTTCGTGGAAACTGCGGTTAAGTAACGAAATATATTTATCTATTATTAACAAATATTTTTAATACATTATATGTAAAAAAAAAAACGTGAATCGTAAAGATAATATACCCAATTAGGATTTTTAATATTATTTGATTAAAATTAATTCCAAATATTAATGAAAATTCAACTGATCTAAACTCATTAATTATTTATAATAAAATTTAGCAATATTTAAGAATAAATTAAATTAAAGGTTCATTATTCTAATGATATATACTTTTTTCGAAAACTTATAGCTACGAAAATTAGTCTTTATTTATGATTATTATTTTTATTATTGTTAAAACGATCTCTAAATCAATATATACTTTTAACGGAAAATATTACACTTTACCTTTTAACATCTTACTTAAAAGAGTTATAACAATTGCATAATTTTATATGGCTAATTAAAATTTAAATAATATTATTTTATTAAAATCGATTTTACAAAAATTAAAAAAAAGTAAACAACTAATCGAAACATTTTTTTCTACGATAAGTTCATCTACTTATCTGTTCCTTACAGTTATTTCTCGTTTTAGTTAGTTATTAATTCAAGAAATATATTTTATATAATATATATATATATATATATTATATATTATATATATATATATATATATAGATATATATACATATACATATATACTAATGTTACTCATATATTAGTGTTGAATAATAATTTAGAAATATAAGGTTTAAAAGTATCGATTGATTCAATTACTAAATATTCAAGATTTAAATTTTATTTGTAATTTATTTATAAATTAAATTTGTAGAAACTCTTTTCAATTTTAATGTTCAAAAAATATATTCCATATAATACTATGCTAATGGTAGTTATACAGAATATATATATATATATGTATAAATTCTTTTATTAAAAAAAATATTAATTTTACACGTCTTTTTCAACATGCTAAAGTGGAAAGTGGCAACCGTAACTAAGGATCAAGTGCAATTGAAGAATTACACAAAGTAAAATAATTTAAAATGGTGATATATATATGCAATTTATATTTATTTGAATTCTATAGATACTCGTGTGTCGGAACAAGATTATGACAGAATGCATATATGCTGTTATATGCCTATACATATATTTTATGAATTTTAAATGTAACAAGTCGAAAATAAATAACTATGCTGTAAACTATCTTAATCTTCAAATGTTTTATGTTCTACTTTTGACGAAATACCAAAATTTAACAGATTGAAATATCTAAGAGACAGTTCGTCTTTCCGCCTATAAAAAAACTTTACTTTTATGGTGTAGTATTATAGTTCCATAATATTACGATTTTAAAGTTTTTTATTCGTAAAACAATATTATGTTGGCTTATAACTTTTTATTACCATGTTCTTTTTAAATCATCAGTCACAATGATCAATCAGTAATGTATAATAAAAAATACAAAATTATTTCAAGTTATGTCTATATGTAAATAACAAATATTCATATAATGTTATTACCTTGATAAATTATTAATAAATTTTATAAGTGATACGATATGTATATACCTGCACATTTTGTAAACTACAAATGTGCAATAATAATCCTAAAAATGTTATATTAGAGTTGACTTTACTTGAGAATTTTTTCTTTCCCTCACAATGTGACTTTTTATAATATACAATTACATCTATATGATATGATGTATTTAAAATTTATTTGCATGGAAACTTTGTAACCATTATATTTGTAATTGTTGTTAAATCTTTGAGATTTCCACTGATGCAGCGAATATATTTCATACGTTAATATAAGTTTATTGTTGGCTTCGTATAAGTCTAGTTATGTTGTTGACAGAGTTGCAACAGATATAACCGAGCAACTCTTTGCTTTCTCAAGATAATAATGCATAATGTCTGTAGAAAAATTTTATTTCGAATAAAAAGAACTTTTTAAAATATTACCTAGAAAATGATATTCACTTAAACACATTTTGCTATTCATTATTCGTGCTGCATTATAAGATAATTACAAATTTTTTTTTTTTTTTTCGTTATCTCTTTACTTTGTAGGGTAATGCAGAATTTTGATATTTTCATACATTTTCATCCATTTCAGTATATAAAATTTATAAATAACGTAAAAACTGGTAAAACATGCGATTTACGTTGATAATTATGTATATTGAAAATAAGGAATTTATAATGAACCATTAAATAATAAAATTAATTTATTATTATTTAATAGATTCGTTATGATTTTACATTATAAAAGCACGAATAAGAAGATTATTGTCTACTACAAATACCATATACTGACTAATAATATTATCTATTTCATAACTTTCATAAATTTAAATGCATTTTAAGCTTTGAAAATGATACCTCAACTTCAGTTTTAATTTTTGAAGCAAAATAATCGCGAATAAACGTAATTATGTCGATTCGTAACATATAACTTTCCATAACTCACGAAATTCTATAAAATGATGACGTACATTTCAAGTTTCATGTTAATTTTATGCTATTCATTAATATAAGATAAGATCAACATTTGTTAATATTTTTTTTTTTGTATCTAAGTATGCAGAATTTTATCCTTGACTTAAATAAACAATTATTTTCTAATTAAATACTTACTGAACAAAATATGTCATATTGAGGAAAATATTTTTCCCTTTTAAGCAATAATTTCAGAGACACGTGTAAGATAACATTTATAAGTTTTAATAAATTTTTTAAAGCACTCTATATGATAAAAAGATACTGCAGGGCTTGACATTACTAAAAAATAAGTTCAGATGTAGGAAGAACGATGATATCTTAGGTAAGTATTATTTTATACATAACGATCTTTTGATATCTCAACTTAAAAGTATTATTAGGGGTATAACGATAATTATTTTTAATTAAAAAAAAAATAACAAATCTTGTGCTATATGAAGTGAAAGTGGCATGAAAAGTTTTGATTTGAATATTATAATTATTTTTATTGAAAATACTTCAAGAGGCTATACAATAAAAAGAAAAAGAAAGAAAGAAAACTCTAAATGAAAATTGAATGTTACAGGAAATATAAAATTATCTTATTGATAAGCTCAATTATTTAAGAAATAATTTTCAACCAAAATTTTCATTTAATTTATCGAAAACTTTTCATTTATATTATCTACGAAAATAGACATTGTATATAGTGAATTAAAAAAAAAAAAAAAAAAAAAAAAAATAAAAACTGCATGACGATATACCAATTGATCAATTTAGCTGTCAATATTGAGAATAAACTTTTTACCTTCAAAAGTTTGACTAATGATGAAAAAGTAGATAAATGAAACGGAAGTCTCGGATTGAAAAAAAAATCATATGAATAATGAATAATATTTCAACATCATTTACAACATCAAGCATTTGCCACGAGAATGTATTATCTTGTAATTATTGAAGCATAACAAATACAGAGGACATTCTAAATCGAGCAGATCAAAATAGATTACAAAGTTATACACATTAAGTGCAGATCCGAGCAGGAGAATGAAGTGGAAAAGCGTATGTACTGCCAGTGCGTGCTAAGTACATAATCCCAACGTATGACAATACGTAGGCCACGTACAGCAAAAGCAATCAAGAGAGTCATATATTTTCTTCACATACGAAGGTCTCCCTCGTGGCTTATCTACCAGCCTCTTTGGATTATCACTTGCTCCGCTCTCTTCAACATCATGTGAACTATGTGGAATCCAAAGTGGCACGCGGAAATCGATAATGGCATTGTCAATTTTATCAATGGGAGTACGTCATTGTGTCGCCAAATATGATCCTCTACAACTACGTAATTAAGTAAATCACTGGAATTGTAGATTGCCAAATGATGACTTTAAAACGTGCCTCATGCAATTTGCAATTTATAAACAAGCAGCGTATTTATCAAGGGCCATTTACATAATTGATGCTTGTCTACTAAAAAGGAATTAAATAGAAGTGAAAAGCTTGTCATTATGATGAATCGTCAACTATTATAAATTGTCATTCAATTCTTACTGTTACAATTATAACGGAACGGAAAGAACCGACGATAAAAAGTATTTTTTAATTTTTTATGCCAAATAGAAATAAGGAGTGAAATATTTTATAAAAGTTATGCCAAACGTGTTGCAAAATTTCAACTATGTTTTGCTCAAATTTCAGTTATATTTTATGACACGCTGACGTGAGAATTTCAACTTAGCTCACTTTATAAAATCTTGAAGAAGCTAAAATTTATCAAATATATGTGTATCAATAATACAATAATTTAACATGGAAGAGTATAATTAGATAATGCGAATGCAGTAAAATAATGATAGAAATGGAATTTTCCAAACAATTTAACCAATCAAAAAATTTTCGTTTTTTATCGTAACTATCATAATAATCAATACAAAATTTCAAAATTTAAATTTTTAAATCTTTAAGCATTCAGTACAAACAATCTTTTCATCATTATTCTTATAAGTTTTATTTAAAAATTTTAATATTTTATTCATAATAATTAAAATTTTGCTTTCAAAATATATTTCAAATGAAAAGTGGATATATCAATCGGTAGTTATAAATTTCTTTATTATTACTTTTAAAAATAACTTATATATGAGCTTAATAATCAAGTCTATATGATTATATTAAATTTGAGTTGCATGTCAAGGATTATGAATTAACTATAAATGTGGAATCATCAAACCTATTGAAACTAATTTTATTGCTAGAAGTAAACTCAAAAGATACTGACATAAAAATTTCGAGGAATACGCTGCTTGCACGACATAATAATATCATAATAACATACTTGTAAACTCACACAAACACACACAACACACACACACACACAAACACACACAACACACACGCACACACAAATACACACAACACACACGCGCGCACACACACACACACACACACACACACACACATATATATATATATATATATATAGTTTAGAATCAATTTATTATATTGAAACTATTAAAATAAATTGCATACTTTAAGAAGAGAATCTTAACCTCATTTATGATCAAATTCAAGATGTTTACTAATAAATTGCAATGTAAGGTTCATAAAATTTTTTGAGTCACAAAAATGCATTTACAAGCGAAATATCTAACTAATTGATATATATATATATATATATATATATATATATATATATATATATCTAATATTTAAAAATACGATCATTAAAGCGTCTGAGCTTAATTGCCAACTATTTTTACAGATTTCTTTGCTAACTGTTCACTCGAAGTGACTATGAGCACGCGAAAAAATATTCCCAACATTATTTCGTTGACCATTATTACCCATTTGCTCAGATCATAAAACATGGATGAGAAAACTCGCTTTTACCACGGGTGAGGAAAGTACCACGCAAAGTTCCTATACATCTTACGAGAATCGCTACGCCATCAATTCGAGGCATTGACACTCACGGATGTATTTTCTAAGATTCACTTCACGCACTCGTATGAATCTATAAAAAGTTCAATTATTTTTAATTCTATTTATTCTTTATTAGCTTGTAATTAAAAGGAAATATTTCGATAAGCTTAAGTAAACTTATTTATCCTATGATATACTGCTTTCAGAGCTTTTACGAGTTTATAATTAGATAGGTATTGCATAGTAAACTGTCTGCATAAACTTACTCTAATTATTCTGTTTCACCAATTTTAAGTCATTAGTTTTCTAAATCTAAGTGTAGTTAAATAAAAATTTCTTTTATTATAACACAAGTACAGTCTCTCGTATAAAAGCAAAATTACTCATATACTATAATTAAAACACATTAGCAAAAAAATACATAATTAATTTATTCTTAGTGTTATGATATTTTTGAAAAAGTTTCTCAACATTAAAATGACATTCAATATACTTTGTTTCAATGCTACTAATTACTAATTGTATGCAATCTATTAGGAATTCCTAATTTGATCTTTAAATGATAATATATAACGAGAAATAAATTAATATTAATTAATTCAAATAATCATAATTAATATTTCTTAATTTATTCCATCAAATATCACTTTGCGATTATAAATATTAATACATGTTTCTTGCATGCATCTCTTAACATTATCTATAAAAGTAGTTAGTTATATATGATTTTATAAATATTTAGTCTTTCAAAATGAAATGAATAGTTGCTATTATTGAATTAGTTAAAAAAAAAAAAAATACAATAAAGGCTAGAAAATATTGCAATAATAATGCTTTAATACAGCAAGCCAAACAAACAGTGAGTATTGGAAAACGATGACTTTCAATTAAATGCGATCAACTTCTTTCTTACCTTGTTCACGAGTAGCAGAGAAATCAAGTCTCCTATGCACATAAAAATACTTTTCATGCCAGAGGTACGACGTGTTCCAACTTATTTTTGTAAACATTAATTTTTAAAAAGTCAAGTTATTTCCAAAAATTCAAAATAAATAAATTAAAAACATTTAACAATACAATTAACAAAAATCTAGCTCATTTATATCGACAAATGAAACATTTAAATTTTGTAATAAATTATATTTATATTAGATAATGTATTATTTTGATATTTTTAACTTAAAAGTTATTAAATAAAGTATAGATATTATTTCGATTATTTCTGATAATTCCAAATAATTATTTTTAAACTGTAGCAGGTATTTACGAATTTATTGTTTATTCTTTACTAATAGTTTTCTTATAATATTTACATAAAAAATATCAACGGACTTGTAAATGAATTTTCCTATAAATAACTTATTTCATTATTTATCGAAGAAATGCTACAAAGGAAATCTAAAAATGATGTTGTGAAAACTTACGATACGATCATTGAAATATAAGAAAATTTTTTTAAATTTTTACCTTCTAGCTGATTAAAAATCCAATAAATTATCAACATACGGTTTATAATAAATTTACATTTTTAATAAATATTACTTCCAATCATTGGAAAAAAACAAATTATTTAATAATATTGACATAGAAAATCGAAAATTTTTTTCTTTTTCTCAACCCATGGTAGTAGTTTCATTTCAACATTTTAACGCTAATAAATAGCATGAGCATCGTAGTTTAACTTTTCTCTCCTGCTGTACTTTACTCATGACACCAATAAGTTTTTGTTGACATACTTTGCTTACTTACTGCACGTAACAAACATTGATAACGGATCTAAAGCTACGTAAACCTTTTTCTAAATACGAAATTGACCAAAAACCATTTTCATCTAAATACTACTCATGTTCAAGAAGCTCTAATTAATAATTAAGCTGCGTAAGAATTTAAATATAAAAAATTAATGTATATATAATTATGTAAAAAAACTAAACGATAAGAGATTATTTACATGAAGCAACAGGTACGCTGTCGTCAAAGTTTAGTGCATGTATAATCACTCAAAATCATGGATATTCATGTATTAATCATAAATATTATCTAAAATATAAAATATTTTATATAATAATGTAATCATTTGGATTGATAAATTGAAAATATTTATAAATACAGTGACAAACTTAATTTCAAACTATATTCAATCAACTTTTAAAGATTTGTTAATCTTACTAGAAATATATTGTAATTAGTCAAATTGGAAACACAATTACTTTGAAAAGTCCATTTGAAAAAATAATACTTAATTATATTGATATAATCAACAACTTTTATATCTAAGAAAGAACTTTTATAATTATTTATATTTATACATTTGTAAAGCTGAATAATCAAAAAATAATATTGCAATATTTATTATTATTCGTAGCTTGCTTAAACTACCTTGTTTTTGCTTATATAGGGTTTAGAAAAAAAAAAACCAGTAATTACATAACGTTAGTTTTATCTAAAATCTTTAAATGTTTATACAAAAAATTAATGCAATTGTTTAGCTATCGCTGAAATAAAAGGCGCGGTAGGTTTTATTTCTGTAGGATAGTTGAGCTTACACAATTTTTCAGTTGCTTTTCCTAGCATAAATGAGATGTGTTAGATAGTTTATCGTAAGCGTAATTCATCGAAAATAATTGATTGTTATTCTAAATATTTATTGATTTACAAGAAGTGCAAATTAACATGTATTAAGCATAATATTCATTCAAGACTATACAAATTTTTTAATTAATATTTGCTAGTATTGCAAATAAATTTATTTTTTGTTTCTTCATATTTATAATTAATGATTATTTACGATATGTTTCTCATAATTTATTTGTTTAAGTTTCCTTTATAATATTTCAATAAATAAAATGAATTATAGTTTCAATATAATTTTTATATTACAATATTATTATTATGTTACATGAAAGTGCAATAAATAATTAAAAATTATTTTATCTTCTATTGTAAATTTAAAAAATTTTATAAAAAAATAATTTACATTATAAAAATACTTTATCCAAGCATAACGGATAAAATATAATTAATTAATTAAACACTTAAATAAATATTACCACGAATACAGCTTATGCTTCATTCAATTTTTTTATTCTTGATACATTACTTTAACAATGGCAAAGATTCTTTTTTATTTAATTTCTTTTTTTTAATTTGTAATAATTACTAATTGGTCGTTTCTAATCTTTTATCAAAATTGATCTATTTTTCAATTCTTTTATGATTTAATTAATACTTATAAATTTTTTAATTAAAATTCTTTTCATATCTCTATACAATTATACAAGATTTTTTTAGTATTTTTCCAACATAATTATTAATATTGTACATATTTTATACTATTTCAGTTGGTTTCCTATAAGTGCTTACTTTATTTCAAATATTCTTATTAAATTATAATTTACAAAAAAATTTTCTTTATCATACTCGTTATACATACTTCAACTTATATAATCTTTATATACTTATTTCTAAAATAATGTATAATAGCAGTTTTTTTTACTATTGTTTAACATAAAAATGATTACTATTTTCTATATTAATAATCTTATTATTAAATTATTTAAATTTTATTCTTAAAAAAGCATCTATTATACATTTTTTTTCAAAGATTTTTTTTATTAATTATTATGAGGTTTCATCAAATGTAATCAAAGTAAATAAAATGTAATTAAAAGAGTATTATTTATTTTAATAATTTTCATACTGCTGTATATAATTTATGGAAAATGTAAATTAACTTAATTTATTTAAAAATTTGTATTTTCATATTGAATAGACTCGTGTTAAGAAATAGTGATTTTATATTGAACACATATTGTGTTAATAATGAAATTTATACACACAATATAAACTTTATTTTTCTCTATTAGTACTAACACCATATAACTTTCTTTAAAATTAGTTCTACAACATATTTTACAACTTTTTCATTCAAACCATCTAAAATTACTGTCATACTCATTTAAAATTCATTGAATGATTACAATTTTTTTTATTCTCTCTATTATTGACTAATAATAATATTTTAACATAAATAATATTAATATGTTAATTGTAATTAAATATAATATCTAATACCTAATGTCTCTCTTTATTATAGAATTCAGCATAAAATTCGTACTAAAATTATTATTATTCGTATAGCATAATGATAATGAAAAATTTTAGATAAATTATGTTTTTACATTCAAATTTATAATCCTACTGACAGCCCTCGTGCTTCAATATTAAACGGATGTTTAATTGTTTTTTCTGTTGTTTATATATACAAGTAACTATTATCTAAAAACTTGTATATATAAATTATAAAATCATTTTATATTTTATAAAATATTTCCATATAATGAACGTGTTTAATGTAAATCACAATAAATGAAAGAATATAATTTAATCGTAATAAGTGAGTAGTGTAAATTTAATACGAAATACCTTAATAGTAACATACTTAGTGTTTAATTTATTTATTTAAATTATTTATATCTTTTAATTGTTAATGTTAACACAAACAGATTTTGAAACAGAATTTAACAATATAGACGATTATTGATAAAGTTTCTTGTTTCGGATTAATATCCATAATAATTTTCCTAAAAATAATCCCTCATTACCTCTCTTTTTTTTTAAATTAATTCATAACAAACTATATTATAACAAAATGATTTTTAAATCATGTAAAATAATGTTATAAAATATTTTGATTCTAAAGAACATGAAACATTCAAGCATTTTCCATATCAGAAGTCATTTAAGTTGAGTTATTAATTAGAAACATCTTTATAGATGCGTAAATCCAGGCAATTTCTCATAATACAGACAATGTAAACTTTATAAAATAATTTTTAACAAAGTAATTATAATGTAGTTTTAAATGTTAAAGTCGCTAATGATTAATATTTGCAAGTATCGTATTAATAATATTAGAGATTGAGTATATCTTTAAAGATTGTTAATATATTTTAAAATGATGAGTAACAACTGAAGTTAGATTAAAGAATAATACTATATTAAAAGGAATCAAATTCAATTGCAAGGACAAATTGGCCCATTGCCGATGGTTTAGCACTTAATTCTTGTAGCAGTAATTTGAAAAAGTACTGACATTGTACATAGTGGTTTTGTAGTTCTAAACCATTATTTACCAAAGCATGAAATAGCTTTTAAATTTTTAACATGATCAATTATAAACTTTTCTTCTCGTATATTTCTGTACATACTCATATGAAAATTTAGAATCTAAATAACATGCGTTAAGGTACAGTCGAGGCTAGTTGAGTCAGTTTTATTTGAAACAGCTTCGTTTATACAAACAAAATAAAATATATATTTTTAAAATATCTTTATTTCAACATATATAGAAAATGATTGAAATACTATATCTTTTTTTATTGAAGGTTGTATGTAATATGGTCAATACAAAAAGATCTAGATAATTAAATAATCCACATTAAATTCTGTTGATATACCGCAAGTTGTCGTTAGAACTTCAAGCGTAAGTTCAAACAAATAATCCAGTAATATTTGCCTCTGAATAACTCGTACTCCCTTTATTCGCTTCAATATTAACTTATTTCAATCTATTTATTCGTAAAATATCAAATAATAAACATTTTCATGAAATGTAACAATAGATTTTTTTTAATTCACTATTCTTCCATCTTTTCACTATTCTTTCATCGAATTTAAATACAATTAGTAAATTTTATTTATTTACAAATAACTATTTTACATTAAAGCAGTAATATTACGTCTGAGGTATTATTAAAAATATCATAAAATAACGAAGTAAAGCCGAATGGATTTTATTGAATTTTACATTCATATACAACGCACTAGTGGTCCAATAATCCTGGTCCACTTTAAATAATAGATTCATTCTTTTGAGAGGTCAAGTATCTAAATGGGCTGAAACTTGAGGAAACCGGGACGCGATCTTAAAGGTGGAGTATATTGTACACAGCTCGCCTAACAAGACGAGAATGGTAGAGAAAGTAACAAGAATCGTCCATAAAATGCGGTGATTCTGAGTTTCTCGATCGCCGGGCCTCTCAACTAAACCTGACAGCGTAAAGAGATTAGCCATTAAACTTCTTCCTTTCTTATAGCACCGACAACACCTATCTTAATTAATGTTTTCCTCGCACATTTGAAGAGATTTATCTTAATGTCTCTGATAGTCAATACGACAACACAACAAATACGATGGATAAAAACAGAGTTATTCATTTGTATTCTACAATTTAAAAAATTACAAATTAATTATTATTACGTTGTTCGGAGGAATCTTTCTTTACGTCTGAATGTGGTTCATAAATATCCTATTTCTTACATGGATAATTATTAAATCATTAACGATAATTATATTTTTATTCGTCTGACATTCTTAATTAAGACGGTTTACTACTTCAATTGAAAATCTTTCATAATATTTGTAAATAATATAGACGACGAAATATTTATATGAAATTAATATAATTATTTTTATACATCACCTATTAAATAATCATACTAAAATAACGGATAAATATTGGTAATATTATTACCAACTAAATATATGATTATTAGTAATATAATATAATATACACCTCTGTATATCTAAAAGTTATTAATAATAGAAAATGCCATATAATAAGGTTAATTTTTTTGTAGTATTAATATAAATATTGATCTTATGCAAATTAAGAATAACTCTTAGCGAGACTCTCTCTCTCTAATCTTGGATTTTTTCAATTTGAAATATAGATATTTCGGTTAAAAATCTATTTATAGCATTCCAAAGCGTCACTTTATAATCGCAATTGACAGTTGAAATTTCATAATTAGAGTATCAATTTTTAAACTAGAAACCGTAATTTTAACTACATATTTCATTTTACTTGTACTTGTATTTAAATATCTCGAGCTGATTTTGAAACACTATTATTCACCGGAAAGCATGGAAAAATGCAGATTATGCTTTATTTCCATCAAAAACATTGTCAACAGACGATCAAAATAATGTAACTAACTTCATTTGCGCTAAAACTATAAGGAAAAGAAATGTAGAAATGAAATTGAATTCTTTGGAAAATTGCTGATGAGATTGTTAAAATTGATAGCTATATTCCAAGTAAACGGAGAATTCAATGTTCTATTGACCAGACTTGCGTGACTATCAAAACTATGCTACTATTTGCAAAAAAAAATATGAACAGAAGCTTTAGTATTCTCGGAAAAAATTATTAAAACAACAAAGAGAGAGTGTACATTAGTGTTTATAAGAGATTGATAAAGATAATAATATACAATGGTTAATCTAATAATAATACGATTAAAATAAGTACTAACTAAATGCATGTATAATAATGAAAATAAAAAAAAAATAATAGCAAAAGGTATCACAGGTAGAAACTAAAGATTCTACAATTAAATTACGTAAAAATACATCCTTGTCACTAGTTGTGATTAGACAATATTCACGAACTTAAGTCAGCTTAAACAGACGAAAATACCAATTTGATATAATTGCATAAATTTAAATGTCTAAAAGAATATACTTTTAACGTCACTAATTCATATTTTAATTAAAAATATTGCAATTAAAATAATAAACTTTTTCTTATTAGAACTTTAAAAACAATGTTAAAAATCTCTGTAATAATGATTTACTTGAAATATAATAATAAAATCTTCTAATAAGTAAAATTCTATAATAATACTTATGTAATTATTTTAGTAATAATAATATGTAATTATAAGAATATACTTGAAAAGACATATAAATAAAGATTAGATTGTGTATTTATAATGAAGAAACTATTACATTATTAATTTCATATACCAATTATTGAGAAACTTTAGTGAGGTATTGCACACAATTCGGTCGATTAATTTTGATTAAGGCAACAAATCATTTATATATACATATATACATATATATATATATATATATATATATATATATATATACAACAGGACTAGTATTAGCAATAAAGCAAGGATCTATGTACCATTAGGATTCGAGTCAATAATCATAGTCTTGGTTAACGTTACATGATTTGGTTAGAGTCAGTCTATAACGCTCACATATATTATAAAATGTGTAAGGGCTCTCTAAATTAATGCCTATGTATTTACTCCCAAACTTTATGGGTCAATTAAGTTTACTTTGTCCTATGCATAAATTCTTTTGTTATTATCTTATTAAAGTAGCAAAATTTTGTACTTTATAAATGTAGCCGCTCATCAATTTGTCTAATTTTGTAAACTGTAGTTTAGGATTATATTTTATATTAACGGAATGAAATTGATATTTCAAAATCATTTTACAATAATTTATGAGTACGAGACACATGTTCGGATTTTATAAGATTCCTCTAAAAACTAGATATTAATAATATTATGTACTAGTAAATAAATTTTCATTACTTATTAAGTATCAAATTAAGTATTAAAAAAGAAAATTAAATTGAATAACCGATAGCAGTTATATTATTGAATAATTTATTTAATAAATATTAAAATATAAAGTAACTTTTTTTTTAAAAAGAGATTCAAAAAACTTGCACAATGTTTCATTATGTTTTAGATTTTAATTTAAATGATTTGCAATGATGTAAAATAAATATAAAAATAATGGGAACTTTGATGGATCGTGCACAATACACAATATTCTAAAATCATGGAAAATGTAAGCTTGAATACCGTTATTTTGAATAAATTTTTTGTTTATTATTGTATATGCATATATCATAGAATATCTTTTTAACTGACGACACAAGTAATAGAGAAATTTTTTATGGTATTTTAAGTAAAAATAAAAATAAAAATAAAAAAAAGAAAAGTAAGGTGCAATGTCCATATTACAGTAAAATTAAATTACATGCTTATTTATAAATTAAGTATAAGAATACAAATTTTGAATACTAATAAGATGATTGTAGAATATTAAAATCATATAAGTGCAATTAGAATTTGAAATATTCATATTTTAATATGAACATATAATCGACCACAATAGATTCATTCGAAGATTAAAACGAATAGCCCAAATAATAGAAGATGTAAACAAAAAAATTTAAAGTTAATACAACGATCAAAACATTGTAAATTACCGCTACTCTGATTCCCAGCAATGAAAGCCTCAGTTTCAATTTATTTATAAATTAATTGCAATAATAATAAAGATAACAAATTGCACTTGACTATCATAGCAATGTATTATTATGCATTTTGTTAATCTAGAGATGGGAAATTTAATAGTTTAGAGACTATGAATGGAGAAAGTTTTACTGTTAAGATATTATAATAATATTTTGACAAACTATAATTGAACTATTAACCTACTTTTAAATTCAATTATTTTAGATATTTCAAAGTCTCTTCAAAAAATTTGAAATCTATTTGTCCGTAATTTTAATATGAATAATTATAATATTTAATGATTCTAATATAATTATTACAATTCCAATTAATTTCATTTCCAATAATAATATAGAATTTAATAACTACTAACTTAATGTTTTATAGTTTTTTAATTTAATGATTTGAAGATAAATTAAATGCAGTGATAAATTTGTTATTAAATGAGAAAAACATATGTTTTAACTTATATTTAAATATTTATCGATATTAGTGATTGTATTTTCACTTTATTTTTGATTTACATTGAATTGAAAAGTAAATTCTTTCTAAATAAGAAATATTAGACTTTTCTTTTATATGTCACATTATTATTTTATGAAAGACTTTTAATTTCTTTACGACAAATTGCTGATTACATAGTATATTGCTAATAGATATTTTTTATTAGCAATGCAAAGTAATAGATATCAAATTAATATATGCATGAATTCTCTAATGAATAATTTAATATTTCTGATGATTAAATATGTATATTCTTAAATCAATTTTATATCAAAGTATTACACGTTTCACAAAATTACATAACTATTATTCATTATATAAATAAAGGATAAAAATATAAGAATACTTCTGTCCTTTAAATTTTTTTAATCACTAAATTATAGAAGTTTTAGAAATGTAAATAAATAATGTTAACATTGTTAAAAAAATATAATGTAATATATGAGATCATTGAAATAGTAAACAAATAAAATGAATTCTTTCTTATATGCAAATTGCGAATGAATAACGCATAAATATCTATAAAAATTACTCTTAATATTTCTGAAAGTATTTTAAGTTCTTTGAAAATATACAATGGCCACAAGACATTTTATAAATAATTTTTATAAAAATCAAGTTCTGTAATGTAGAGTATGTAATAAGAATAGAAAAATAATATTACGCATGACAAATATTAAATTTCTATATATTTGATAATATTTTTTTTTTTTTGTATCATTATAAATTTTATTTTATAAGCTTATTAATTAATATACACAAATAAATATATATATACGTATATACGTATATATATATATATATATATATATATATATATAAGCTTATAAAATAAAATTTATAATGATACATTTTCAATTTCATTAAATAATTACAAATTCATTAAATAATTACCTAAATCAAAATACACGTTAGCCACTAAAAAATATGCTCGTTTGAAAACAAGGAATTGATTGCTTTTATTATATTGATTCGGATTTAATATTAATTCAGAACATTAACATTGGTATAAAATCTTCCTTTTACATAATTCATACAATTTAGATTCGTTCAATATTTACGTTGAATAAAGTTTATACGTAAAATTAGATGTATGCTCTTAATTAATATTACAGGTATACTAAAGTTTAATTCTGATACAGATTGTATAAAATGTAAGTACAATTGTATTTAATAATACACAGAGTAATTCGTTTAAATTAGATAGGAAGAAAAATATTGATTTTAAGTGGGTATTTTTTTTTTCTTTTTATGATAGCTGTTACGATAACTCGAACTTGACATTTAAATTTCAAGGAGTAAACCTAAGTAATAGCTCCGTTGAACACTGAACAAAAATTTTATGCATAAATAAGTTATAATACATAATTTAGTCATTTATTTCTCGCTTTTTAGTACATAATATGGATAAATGAAAAAGTAATGTGATCTTGCTATAGAAAGAAGACACGCAAGTAATAAGTGTGATTTCTTGTAAAATCACAATTGCACGGCTTATTCGAGTTGTCAGTGTTTGCCGAACGAGAATGCAAAAATGCATTAAACGTAGTCCAAAGGACGATCAAACGTATTGTACACAAATGGGCGAAATATTAAGTGACAATCTATATTGCCGAGAGGAATAATAACATCGCACATAAAATATCGGATTTACCTGTCGTAGTAAATACAAATGACAGATCGATCCTCCTCTCTTCGAGCGATCGTATAACTAAAATCACAGCTAGCAACTTACTTTTACTAAAATCTTGCCTCGCGCGAGCATAAGCCTTCAGTGCCTCACATCGAGCATCGGATCACGTTTCAGCTCACATTTTACCATCGGGCCGGGAAATAGCGTCTCAATCCCCGTTGCGAATATGTCTCGCGGAAAATTCCAATGGCACTCGCCACCGCGTACCGCTGCTTATTCTATTACAAGCGCGAGCCAAGGCCATAAAATGTTTAGTGCAACGCGCTATAAAACGAGCTGCATCGCATTGTCACGCTCTCCTCGCACGTACCCAACCCAGGGAGCGGAGAATTGATAAATTGCCTTTGAAATAAAAGAAATAAAGAGGTGAAGAAAAAAAAAAGAAAGTAAAGGTGGCTCTGTGGCCGCGGTCCCGGCGACAGGTGCGGAGCAGGGATGGGGGTGGGGTTTAATGGCGGTGGTGGGGGGAGGGATGCTGGGCTGACAGGCAGTGAAAGTGGCGACGGGAGGCGATAGCAAATCGCGCGAGCTCCGAGTCGGATATTCCAAGATCGCGAGGAAAATCTAAAGCGAAATATACGGGTTAACGGGGCTGACAGGGTCCGCTCCACCCTGGCTGCGCGCTTTAACTGAAGGGTCTTGAGCGGCTGCTGGATCCGCGCGCGCCACCGGCATCCATCGTACCCCTACCCGTACGCTCCATCTCTCCCTCTCGGCTCTACTCGGTCACTCGCCGCATCCCTCGGGCTCGCGCCCACCCGCGCGATTTCTCCGCGTCGCCGACTTCCACCGCCTCCTGACTGCTCATCCCCCGCTGGCTCAAGAAGCTCGTAGCGTAATCATAATCAGCGTGTCCCCGGCTTTTTACTCCGCACCCTCTAATCCGTCATTTCTCCGGATGGATGCCAAAAAATTAGCGGGCATTCGCCGCCGCCGCCGCCGCCGCCGCCGCCGCCGCTGCATTGTTAACTGATTTATTAAGAACTTGTACGTCTTCGTTTATTGGCAATGTTCCGGGAGCGTATGCGGCGCTATCCTTTTCAATGTTCACGTTGTCTTGAGCTATTCATGCTCACAATGGCCGAGACGCTTATGCTGGGCTCGGACGAGTTAGGCAATCGCGGCCGCAGAAATGTTGCAGCGCTTTTTAAGCGAATGGGTATTGTTGCATCGAGTCCCATAGTACGGCGGACGGCGGCGGACATTCCAATTCTGATGTGGGAGAGAGCATTTGCGAGCATTTCAGAATGCAATTTAGAATGTGGCCTATCTCGGGGGCAGCGCGAGAGCCTTGCGTGACATTAAATTAAGTTAATATAAGAAAATAAATAATCTCGAAAGAGGATTGGGCATTTTTACATGATTTATTCTTTGGAATAGCGGATCTTTCGCCCTTTTCATATGTATTAGGGTGGTTCGGAATTATTAGATAAATTTTTTAAAGAGACATATTCCCAATCTATTTTATCCTCCTGCTTTTAGAGCAAATGAAAGTGAAAATGTCGTACTTTAAGCTTCAAAGGCCACTAAATCATATTTCACTGTTTGCACGGGTCGAAAAAGCATTAAATTTTTTTCGCACTATCAAATCATTTATCACAGTGGTAAATAAAAAGCATCTATAGCTGTTTATGGATTGTACTCGCATTATTTATTTAATGATAAATTGCAGCTCCACCGTCTATAGTATATTGTCAGAATTCTGGTTTAACAACAGTTTCAATAATAGACTCATAAATATCCGACATTTATTATTTAAAGTAAACTATCCCATTCATCGAAAATTTATAACTACAAAGCTGTATTATGGTGTAAATCTTGATAAGTTAAACTAAATTAGCAATACTTTTTTCTTCATTTTTTCTTCTTCTTCAACGATTCAACTACCATATATTTACAACAAAGTGGCAATAATTATGCGAACAAAATTTATCAAACTATTTTTCTGGTAACGATCGATTTTCTTAAAGCATAATTAATTTAATTAAAACAGAAGTCTAATAAATTTCTTATCTGCATAATCAAACGATAGCATACCTATACATACGTACGCACGCACGGACGCGCGCACGCATGCACACACACATTTGTGTATATTAATATCCCCACCAGCACCTAAATACACAAGTTACTTAATTCACGCGTTCAAATAAAATATCGCGAACAATCATTTTCTGTAATATTACTTTGACGTGGTATAACAAAACAAACAAAAAAAAAAGAGTCAATAAATAAATAAAAACCATATTAAAATGCAATTTCTCAATGGAAATCATTCATTGCAGAAAATTCTGTACGCACATGAGACTAATTATATTTGTAAGTTTTCGCAAAACTACTTCAAACAATGTCGAAATTTCATTATAAAATCATTATACGTCAAAAATTAAAACACCCACGAATAAAATAGAGTTATTGAAAATATTTTACGATAAGCGAATCCACTTGAGTACTGGAATAAATTTTTACCTATATTGTTCATTCGATAATTTAACAAACACGAGAAAACATATAAATTGACGCTCGTTATTGTTCACTCGCACTTACTCATTAATAATAAGAAGGCAAAAATACAGACTGGCGAATATGGCGAATATGGCGAATATGGCGAATATGGCGAATATGGCGGATTATGCTAATTGTACACACTCCGTTGACTAATGATTAAACTATAACCGACTCTCTTCACTCTTCACTTTCGCTGTAAATGTAAAGTTTGCCTTTTATACGTCACACTCGCCTGCGTCCAGATTTTCATCGGTTTGCGGATTTAGAGTCTGCGATGCGGTTGCAGATTTAGCCCTTCATTTCGCATTTCGGATTCTCGGGAGTGTTGGCCTCGATGCGAGCTAATACGGTTGAAGCGCGTGGCTTATCGTCTCACTTTAAATTTCCCCCGTTAAATGTAATATATCACAGAAATTATCCAATACATCTTGTATGCGTTTACAATTTATGCGCTCCTAAATTTAATAAAATCGTTTACCACTCCTACTGAATTTCCAATAATATTTAAGTTGTTAGAGCGGCGAGCCTGCGAGGGATCATCCCTGTTTGTTAATTTCATCTGTTGACGGTGAAATTGAGCTCTGTTATTGAGCTAATGAAATTGAATTGGAATATTGTTGGGCAAATCAGACAATTGAAAAATAAACTTAAATTTTTGACTTTTATTCGATTCAATAAACGGCCAAAGGATAATCGAATTATGAGTTTCGAGTATTGTCTAATGCTCCGCTAATCATTAAATATTAATCAATTTGTTGTTCCTGACGTTCGTATCCTATCGTTCCTATCGTTCGTAAAATTTAACAGATACGCTTTCTATGAAAAATATTTTATTTATTAGCATTATTAAGAGGAGAAAAAGAAAGCAAAAGAAAAAAGGAAAAAACATTGCGTTCGATTATTCAACTCGTAGTTAATGTTCAAACAATTCGGCAATCATCTCTCATACATTTACAGATAAAGTCACATATGATAAAGTCACAAGTATGCGGACGCTCACTGATTCTGAATCCATCACGATACGAGAAATTTTTACAAGCTACAATCGTAGCGCCTAGAATAGGCAAAATTCTTTAAATGGCCTATCTAACTTTGCACAAAGTCCGTAAGTTCGATGGCTTAATTAATTCGAAAGTCTAACCGGTGACGGTCGACACGGCAAAGAGTTTCGGAATAATGAACTTTAACAATTCCGCGAACTTTATCCACCACCGCGAGTATTCCATTCGCCGGGAAAAAATTGTGCACAACGATTGCACATGAGTTTACAATAAACTGAAATCACCCGAGAGACGATGACTTGTGGTATCTGTTCATATGCATAAGTCAATGTGCAAAAGTTGGCCTCAGCCAAGCCGCGACTCCCGTTTCCTGTTACACTATTACTTGCACAAATGCTCGACTGCATAAATTGGCAAAACTTCGATGGAACGGTGAATACGCCAGTCACTTTGGCATTAAAATATCAGAGGATCTATGGAAGTGCTGAAAGCACCGATACCAATGAGTGACGAGCCGCGACGATCAAAATTCTGCATCTTGACTTTCGGTTAGACTCGTCACGAAGCCACTCGAACCTCAGCCCGCGGTAATTAAATACCAATGGTAGAAAAATAGGTAAAATGAATTTTGAATCATTGACAATTAGGAATTAAGTTTACGTGGAGAGAGTAAAACAATGCGAGTGAAGGAGAAGCCGGAATTTATCAATGCCCGATCAACTCTTGTCATGTGAACTTTGACATTTCTCGTCACAAGTAATGCTCAACTTCTTTAACCATTATTAAAAATTACTATTATAATATAATAATTACATGCCACTACGCAAATAGCTTATTCCATTAAAACACAGTATACCGTTTAATTATTTTATTTTTATTAAATTGTCATCAATTTCGAGTATCAACGTTTAACTATGATAATGGGAGTTATGTGCAATCTGTAATATTAAATATTTATTAAAAATTAAATAATGGTATTTCAAATTATTAATAAATTTTTCACTTGAGTAGCTGCACTTTAACTGTCACGTAATAAAATCATGAAAAATAAACTGTACGATAATAAATTGCTCGATATAATGGCATTTAGATTATTTGTAAAATGCTAAATCATTGGATTATCTCTCTATCACTCCCGAATACATAATAAAAACTTTACTCTTAATATTCCGCATTACTTGTTCGTAATTATTATTGTTTGCTATGCTGCCTGCTTTGATAAAAATATAGTTAATGCAAAGTAGAGTTTAAACTAACAAAATACTAAAAAATAAGATAATCAATGTAATTAAATCGCAAATGATATGCAAATATTGGGAGAACAGAGAAAAACTTTACTTTAAAATACGGATATGCAAACCAGTTAATGAGGAAACTGTAACTATTCCTTAAAAAATATTTAATTCCCTATTTTGCACAAAAAATATATAATAACTAAAAAATTAGTGTAATCAGTGATAAATGTTTGAGCTCTTTATATTTTTTGTAATTTATCAGTTTCACGTGGAAACTTTATATGCCAATTAAATTTTAATAATAATTTACTAATAAGGATATAATATTAATCGATATAAATGAAATTT
>NW_011948440.1:2009826-2025126 GCF_000503995.2 Ceratosolen solmsi marchali
TTGTAGATATTACATTTTTATTTAAATGTATGTTCAATTAAATTATTTCGCTTAAAAGGTTTGCAGCTATGTAAAATGAAATTTTAAACACAGTGAATATTTCATAAATATTAATTATCTGCATAATAACCTTAAACTTGACTGTTGATGATTTTTATAATTACACTCGATCGCTGCTCTATATTTATAAAGAATAAAGAATAATATTTATAAACATTATTCTTAATGATGATATGTATTGTGAGTAAATGATATTATATTGTGTTATACAGTAGATTTTATATATTTTATTATTGTCTCATTATGAAAACTCTTTAATAATACTTTGATTTAAAATTCTATTGCATTCATGATTATATGAAATAATGAGTGAAAAAATTTTTTAAATTTCAAATACATGATTATAAATTATTTTACAAAAAGCATCAACAAATCTAAACACGGACATATATATATATATATATATATATATATATATATATATATATAAAATTGTGTATCATTTATAATTAAAATTCACTGACTCTTACTTTAAAGATATTTTCAAATAAAATTTCAATTTATTACATTCAATATTAAAAACATTTCATTTATGGCAGCAAGTAATAATAGATATAATCAATACATATATAATTGACTTCTGTATGAAAATTGAAATACTTACAAGCGGATAACTGAGCATAGATGTAATATTTCACATGCAATACTTTTATTACTTTAAATGGCTAATTCATGATCGTAAGTTAAAAGAGTTTTCACTTAGGTTATAATAATTTATTTTTTAATTTAATGAAATATATTAAGATATATTGCAAAACATTACCCTTCAATATTAGAAAAAGTACGTTTAATATTTAACATATATACAACAATATATACAACTAGTATAAGCAAATTTAATATTCGCTATTGTCATTTATCGTAAATTAACTTCCCTTTGTAACTTTTGTTAAAAATATTTACCGTTTATATTATTACTATTCCTATTATTAAATACTCATTATTTCTTTGAGATTATTGAAATATATATGTTTTATTATTTACATGAGAAGGATATCTTTTGACTTGTAATAAGATTATTTAATAAGAATAATACCGTAGTTATCAATTTTCTGAGCATGAAAAGCATTTATTTTAATATTTATATATACATTAATAAAGACATAATACTCGTTTTAAGGTTGTCAATTTTAATGTTTCAACCATTCCAAACATATAAACAAATCGAATCGTTTAATAATATTTATCTTCAATATGTCTATGGTACGAAGTGATTTCAATTATAAGTTTAAAAATTGGCACTATTGTTTCTTCACTAAGTCTTGTCATTATTTTAAAGCAACGAGGTATCCGGCGGCTTACGTTAACTAGGATGATGGTCCCATCGGTTAATCAATCTAAGAAGACGGATTGCTGATATGGACCACTGCTTACGTTACGAGTGAATGTTTATTTCTTTTCTTGAGAAGCGCGGGTTGCATTGTTTTCGTTTGGAACAAAGCATAGTCCATAAATAAAAGGCTGACGAATTCCTATTCAGTGGTAACTGCGTGAAGGTAGATTTTTGCCTTGGTTAAAGCAGATAATAACGGAGAGATAATGAGAGACTGAGAGAGATACATATTCGAGTTTATTTTCAATGACCGTAGAAGAAAATGGCCTTGTCCCAGTAACGTCCTTGGCGGAAGGCCCAGTCGACGATTTAGCCGGACATCTTTTGGATAATCTCTTCTCCTGAGAAGCCCCTTCGGCTTTTCTTTGCACGTATACACACGGAAATTTAGTTACATCTATGTATTTCATTATTTGATACATCTATCTAGATATCTATCAATAATCTATCAATAAATATATATATATATATATATATATATATATATATATATTTATTATTTTTATTATTACACATTATGCGATAATGTAATTCAATGAATTTATGTTTAAATTTATTGCATATTTAATTATACATTATTAAGAAATATTAATATTATCATTAACAAAAATTCCGGTGAAATTACATTTATTATAATACATATTAAATACGTAGTATATAACAAAATTTTATGGACATTGGCAATGTTTTAACAGAAATCATATAATATTTTAGTTTAATAAATTTATTCATTTTATATGACAAGAATAGCATATCTTATAGTAATTATTATCATTTTATCTTAAATTTATTTTATAAATATTATTTTTATATTAAAAATTCTCTATACTGTAAAAATAAAATTGGCATATATAATGTTTGGCAATTAAATCTAAATTATATTTCTTAATTTCATACGAATTTCCGTGATATCGAATAATTGAAAAAATAATTTATAAAACTAAATTAAATTAAATAAATTCTAAAAGTACTTATTGCTGCCTCTTCATTAGAGAATTAAATAAATTACATATGCATATGGATTGTTGTTATTTTTTATCATATATAAAAATATAAAGCATTATATGTTTCACCGACTAAAATGTAAAATCAATAAAATTCATTAATATTTTAATATTTTTATATATTCACATCATCATGTTTCATTTTCTATTATAATACATGTTTTTTTTTTGTGCAAATAAAATAATTTGAACTTCAATGGAATATTCGTTATTTTATTCGCTTGAAATTTGCAATAGGAACAAATAGATTTAAAACGAATAAATATTCGTATAAATATATACGAGTTCTCGTAATAATGTTGATTACCATATATACAATAATTATTAATAATGGCTATTAGTTTGTTCGTTATTTATAAATGATTTATTTAACGTAAGTAAGACGTAGTTATGATTTTTATTAATTGTAATGCATTGGAGATTTTATTATAGATTACTAGAACTCTCAGAAGTAAATAACGATCAAATTATTCTACATTCTTACTGAAATTAAATATTTTATAAATAATATTGGAAAAATTTAAAGCATTTGTCCGACGTATATTCACTTTTATCATAAGTATAAAAGAGAGAGGCATTCACAACAGAGAAACTTTCTTTATTTAAACGCGCAAGATCAATTATATTATTCATTGTTTTTTATATTGTAGAGTTATTTCATTATTGTGATAAAAAAATTTTAATTATGAAAGATAATAATTGTGTATAAATAAGTTATGGGTTCCACGCTAAAAATTAGGCGCATATTCAGTCTAATGCTGATTGTATGGCATTTCATGATCAACAATTTTAACGTACAGTTAAGAAATGGTAATTGAATGCTCCAAATCATGCATAACGTTGAAAAACAAAAAGGTACAAACTGTTGATAGTGCTGCACACGTATGTAATGTGAAATTTATAGGTCATACCAAGTCATCAGATAATCAAGTGTGAGAGGGGACAATCTATTCAGCAGAGGAAGTAATGGTACTTCGGATAATCTATACGTTTACTGGTCGCTTAGCATTTTAATAATGACATTTCTTTCAATCACATACGCATTTAAGCAGATTCTATAATATGAGATCGTATAATTAATTAATAATTAACGTTGAATGAATATGAATATAATCTATGATAACGCGACTGTAAAATTCGGAGATTTTACTTATAGCGCTCGGTTAATGACGTCGTTGATCTAGTCGATACATTATTTATTTATAGAGATTAAGATGCGTGTAATCAAGTTTCATCGACATTCTGTACTTTATATATTTGAAGTATCGATCGCGTTATGGCTCGCGTGAAAACAAAATCACAGCGCGTATAATTTACATATTGGAACGGAGCGCATAAAAAGTTGGGTCGTGCGTTATCGATACCTAACATCCTCCATATCGTTACGCGCCTATAAATTTCCAATGACAAATCGAATCTCGGCTGGTAGAGCGCGTCCTTGCATTTCCTCGACAACTAGATGACGACGAATAATATACCGTGCGAGCGGGAAGCGGGGTCCAATGAAAAAGCAATGACGGCAAGGCCCTGCAGGTCCAATTCACAATAATCTAAGATCGACGATCGCGACGTTTTCCACCTCCTTCGAAAGTCGCTGCGGTTAAATGTCATTTCATCATGACCACCTGGCGATGGGAGTAGAGTACGCGTTGAAGGAAAAGGGAAAAGAGGCCGATTCGAACGGCCTCGGGTCAGTGCGGGTCTGGCGTTGTCGGCGCGCGGCCACGTTACATCCGGTTCAAGTGTTCTCGACACGCGGGGCTCACACGAATCTCATCTCCGAGTGGCGAATCGCTTGGACGTGGTGCTTGACGTAATGCCATGCCTTACATACCGGATGACTAAGGAAATTGGTAAGCTCCGTTTCACAACGCGGCTCGACTTTTCTCGCTTCTTTACCCACGGCCCTTTTCAACATTGCGCTCGCTAAGGCCACAAGGAGTTCGAGAGGAGCAGCTGCGCGATTCGATGCTCTGCCCGAGTATCCCATTTCGACCAATGCACCGCAAACGAGAGACGTCGAGTGCATCTGTAATTGCATCTATCTTTTTGGCTTTTTGCTTACGCTCGCTTAATGTGCGATTTGCAGCGTTAGCCGATGAGTGCTCGGAATTTAGTGCTCCGACTGAGATAAATAAGCGAATGCTTTGCAAATATTTGAAATTATTGTTAGAACATGATTTTTGTTTAAATGATTAAAGTCGGATTAAATTGTCGAGAGTGCATGGCTTTTCACGCAAGGAAATTCAATTATAATAAACTGCCTAAGCATTGCGCTCAGATTTTCCTGGCGGTGTAATCAATCGGTATGCGGCGTTGCATCCATTCGGCTGGCTCGAGACTACTATTCCGAAAATTTCGCTTATTCTTTATGAGATTATGGCATACGATGTACCGATTGCACTCAATTCAAGTCAAAATTATGAAACTAAGAAGAGTATAGCTTTAACTACAATGTGATAATATGTATAATCACGTGAACGTAATTAAAGGAATTCGATATTACAAAAAGAAGTAACGATTGTGGAATACAATGAAACTGCTTAAATTTTTGAAATTTATTTATTAATTTATTATACATATTTTTATATTTATATATAATTTAGAAATTTTATATGCATTTATAAGCATTCTAGTGGATAACTATCGATTCACTTTACCAATCAGTCAGCTAAGCTTATAAATATCATAAATTTATTATTTACTTTCTTTGGCAATGATGCAACTTATTAAAAATTACGATTTATTTATTTATAATAATAATAACTTTTGAAGTTTCGCTCAAGATTTGTGAATCAATTGATCCGCAAAATCAAATAATTTGAAAAAATAAGCTCATAAATAATTTCGTTAAATACATATTAAAATGCATTATTGATATAATCCTTCCATTTCTGTCTAATACTTTTACGACGAAACGATATATTTGAGCCGATATATAGTTAAAGAATTGATGTTTAACAATAAATATAAAATGAATTCTCCCATATATTGCCTTTCATGTAAAGGGACGTGTACTACTAATCCTACCGTTCCTGGAGTATATTTCATGCTCAAACTTGACTGCTAAGAGATTTATTTTTACTGTTTTTGCTCTAATAATTTCAAATTAGAGTTTGATCAGAAGGCGTAGCAAATTAAATAATATACGTAACTAATTTAAATTGCCCCCATAAAAATTACATTATTAATAATGATATTTTCTATAACGTAATAATAAATTTACAAGTATGCCGAAAATTTATAATTACGAAATATGTGCTTACTCTGCTTGTGGATGGAGCAATGTTATCTCCTTTTATTTCACAATATTTATCTATCCTCTTACTTTATATAAGCATTTCGTATATGTGTGCTCGATTGGAGTGAGCGAGAATAAAATATTTAATTCAAATTTAGATTAAAACTTTATAATTGTAGGGAATTGATTATACATAATTGTATTCTTACTAAACTCGAATATTGTTCAAATAAAAAGAGCTGACAAAGCTTTATTTAAATTTTCTACGATAATCCATTCACATAAACTTTCAATTTATATCTCCGTTACATTATCTGTGTATATTGAATTTTATTGTATCTGCTCATATAAACTTTCTAATTGACAAAGAACCACAATGAATGCGAGTAATTTCATATCAATTCGTTCATTTCTCGGCTTACACTTGAGAAAATAATAGTAATAATAATAATAATAATAATAATAATAATAAAAGACTTTGGAATCATACATTCTATCGACAAATTAAATACCATAACTTTTTAAATATTTGTGTTTAATTTAAGTTTAATTAATTTTAATGAAAATCAATAATTTATTTCAAAAGATTTATTGCAATACATATATATATATATATATATATATATATATATATATATATAAGTGCACATTATAAAGAATATCCCTTTTATATATAATTGCATATATAATAAATAAAGTATTAAAGCGATCGAAACAAAAATTTTCAATCTTTTTGAAGTGATTGTTTTCATTAAACATTCATAATATGCAATACAATTTAGTTCATAGTCATATTTCTTTGCAAATAGAATTTAAATATCTATTGATATGTCTTTCACATAAAATGATTTATAAAATCTGTTACAGTAATTTAACCACTATATAACGTTTCCCACATCTATAAATATATATATTATTAATAATTATCAATGCTATATCCATTTTTAATGTCAACATTCCAATTGCAAATATAATCTATGTTAATTTATAATAGAAAATTACTACAGTTTATCATTTACAAATAAAGATGCGTTTTTAGAAAATGTGAGATATCTATCTAGCATAATCGTGTGTTTCTATAAAATAATATTTCGCCATACTTAGAATTAAAATTTCCCATCAAACGACTATATCGATGATAAAAATCACAAATAAATGCAAAGGTTCTATGGTTAATTTATTAATGTTTAAAAATGTTTCTGATGCATTTCATCACATTTTTAATAAATAAAGTAATTTCTTTCCTATTCTCTCTCTCTCACTCTCTCTCTCTCTCTCTCGCTCGCTCTCTCTCTCTCTCTCTCTCTCTCTCTCTGACAAAAAAATAACATAAATATTATTTATTGGATAAAACATCCGAGTATCGACATTTGTAATAAGTTTAAAATTAATTTTTTCACTTCTATCTGCATGACATTTTGCTAAACGTAAAATTTACGCTTGGATGGTTGTATATCGTGAAGCTATCGTTTTAAGCTGTGCGTGACCTATTTTCCATTCTTTTGCATCCTTTAAAAAATATCATTTAACGTATCGTTAAAAAAATATTTGAAAGTCATAGTTAGTCGATTTTTCGCATAATTTTATTACAAATACATAATCACGCTCTATCGAAAGTTTTATTTTTTCCATTTTTATTAAAGCATTCATTATATAGAAACCTTAAATTATATTCAATTGAAATTATTTAGCAAATTAAATTCTGTTACCATATTTAACTAATATGGAATACTTTGAAACTTATGATTATCTTCACCTTGTCCCTCTTTAGAATTCAGTATAATAGTATAAATGTCGCGATATTAGAAGCCTTATTACAAAGGAAATTACCTCAGGATAAAGTTTTAGTAATTTAGTATTAGAATAATTATTAGGAACTTTGCTAATTTATGATTTCTTCTCAATCAATGAAATATTCTTTTTCCCTATATTAATAGGGAAAATGAGATATTGATTCATTGGGATAAATTTATGATGTAGTCGAACATTTTCTGCTAGAATCAATCTTTTAAAAAATATATTAAAAAACGGGCGTTTAAGAATAATTGGAAACTACGCACTCAAACTTTCTATAAGTCTCCATCATTTCTTCTTATCTTCTGATACTTAACCCTAATTGTTAATTAATTTATGTACCATTCCTATAAGTGTATTAACAAAAACACTCGATATGTGCCACGAAATATAGTAATGTAAGGAGAAAAAAGAAAAAGAATCGAGTGTCGTTTGCCACTAAAACTAATAATTCATGTCGAATTAATACTTGTCTTTTTGCAGTAGCGACCATTAATGAAAGAACCGAAACTTATTCTATTGAAGAAGTTAATTTATGATTTTTTAAAGCACAAATATATTTCCATTTCTAGTTTATTCCTCTTCCTTGCAGGCGAGAAGAAAATCTATTGCTTTGTTATCCAAATACATAATACACGATAAAAAAAAAAACAGTCACGATATTTTCCTCGTACAATCACGCAAAAACATTGTATCGCACCTTATTACTATAATGATTTTGCTGTCATTACCGTTTATAAATATTGTCATTAAAAATTCAAAAAAAAGAAAAAAATAAAAAACAATTGTATTAATAAAAAGAAAGAAAAAACTAATTGCGTAAGTAATTTTTTAACGCTGAAAAAAAAACTGAATAACAAGAGGCTCGTGCATGCATCACTTGCTGTAGAAAAATTATAATTAATTATCCGTTCCAATTATAATTATTCTATTAATCTTTTTACAATAATACATTTCACATGGATTAATGCGCGCAAGCATTGGCGTGAAAGGTTTAGAGATATTTTTCAAGGATACATGCCCATCTAGTAGGTAAAGCGGCCGCTCTCGACCGCGCGGAGATCAGTCGACATTTGTTGATGCAATACCCTACATAACAAATGTGTAGGTGTCTCCAGATTAAGCGACTAACCACGTGCCTGTGAACGAAATAACACAGTTTCACCAACAGTGCCTGCATATCGGATAAATCGAGCTTCGGTTAATGTGCGACGCGAATCCGGCCTTTGTATCGCGTTGCACACCATTGCCGCGCTCCTTCCTAAGCCTGTGCTTTTTCATTTGCCGAACTGGTGCATTAATACTGAGTGCCAATTGAAGATTATGCCAGGATACGTTGGTAAAGTAAGCCGAAAGTAAACGGGACCCTTTGGCGCTTATGCAAAGAGCAGTAATATATTTGTCAATGTCTATAAACTAATGTAAGAGCAAACTAATATTTATTTCCGCGATCCCTCGCATTAATCTGGCCCATACTGCTGAATTCTAACGTTGCGAACAATGAAAAATCCGATTATGTTTATCGATTGTGCAATCATGACACAGAAATTAACCTTATTTTTTCCTAACTTTTTTCAAAATCGCAAAAAGTTTTCTAATATCTGTCTTCTTATTCACCGAAATTACATTTAGATATGACGAGATAGATCCTTGATTATACTACTATATCAACTGTATGTTAATGTGACATTGTTTTAAAAGTTCTTAAAGAATCGAATATTTTAAGCGAACCAAGTGAAAATATAATAAACATTTACTATATATTGTAACGGTAAACGTTAAATGTTGTTTTGAAAGCTTCCTCACGTTCAGTTTATCATAGTTATTTATAATAATATGATTTTGTAACAAATAAGTCTTCGTCAATTCAGTAATATTTATCCCCTCAAATTATTGATACATAGGTCATTGATAATTTTGAATTTTTACCTAAAGAATTTTTTAATTTACTCTTGTGAATCTTGAGAGTGAAAATATTTCTAAATCATTTGAAAAATCATGACAAATTTTTTTTTTACGATTTTCATTTATTAATTCTCTAAATTTATGAATAAATATAACAATGATATTAGTAAGTAAAAATAACAAAATTTATAATATCTAAACACGAATTCAATTTCTTTTAAAGCGTGGCACTAAGAAGAATTATTATAAAAAAACATGTAAAAATTTTTTAGCATGAAATCAGGAAGAGTTAAAGTATTCCTTATTTATAGAATTACTTTAATTTGAAATAATCTTAATTAATAAGGAATATAAAGATCTAAATTATAAAATTCAATATAAATAATAGCGTGTAATGAATAAAAATAATGAATCGATCCTTTTATCGTTTTCAAAATAAAGTGTAATAGAAGAGTATATTTTAATATTGTATGCATGATGAGAATGATATTAAAATAAAATTTCATTGTTATTTGATTTAGTTTATTGACCAATGGAAGATTAAAATTATTTATTTAATTTTCATTTGTTTCTGCTAAATAAAATGAATTAATAAAACGTATATGTTAAAAATTATTTGATCTCTGCCGTGTCCTTTTACAGCAGACAATTTATTATTATCAATTTATAATTTATATAGATTTTAGTTTTATTAATTATTTAATTTAAACGAAAATTATAAGGCGTCCGTAAGATTGAAAGAAAAAACAGATTTTACTATTTATATCTTACTATTATTCTTTTATTTAAATAACTGAGAATTACATGCAAATCGGAATATGTATACAAATGTAAATGAGATAAATGTAAGAAGATATCGATTGCATTTTCTTTTTTAAAAATCGATTCTACAATTTTTATTCATTATTGTATTCATCGATTTTCATGATACTCCGGAAAGTAATGTATCAATAAAAGAAAGTAGGAACTCGTTCATGAGGCTAATTATTAATTAAATTCCCATCGAAAATCATATTCCAATCACAATGTGCCATCAGGGAAAAGCTGAATATGCAAAATTCTCGAGCTGAATTGTTTTAAATAATTTATTCGTGGAGCATAATGTATCGTAAGTAAATTTCAAATTCTGTACGCTTGACAGTCCGAATATATGATCTCATCGCGCGGCAGTGATGATACAAAATGAGTTGAAAAGCGTCGGAAGGACAAGACGTGGAAAGTCCTGACGGATGGACAATTGCCACTACAAGCACCTGCGCCGTTTTACAGTGTAATCGTGTCTAGTGATAAACAGCCTACCTGTCGTAGATCTTATTACAAAAATATCGAAGCGAATGCAGACAAACCCTTTTCGATATTATTATGAAGTCATACGCGTAGATAACTGTAGATAACTAAGGGACGTAACTGGTGCATGGAAGGGCGAAAGAAATTTTTAAATAGAACCTTGCAAATAAAACATTATTAGCCATGAGCGAGAGAGAGAGAGAGAGAGAGAGAGAGAGAGAGTAAATGCCGAAATGCAAAGGAAATGAATTACAAAAAAAACTTTATATCGATTGAATCTATTATTAGTATAGTTAATTGCTATTTAATTAATCGAATAAGAAAAAAATTATTATATAATCTAGTCTTATCTACTTATAATATTTTGCTAATTTTAAACTCTATTAGGCCACTTTTTATCGATGAATAATAAAATCAATAATAATGTGAATACTCTAAAATAATGCACCACACCCATCATATCTATTAAAGTTTATCATCCGTACAAGACATATGAAATGCAAATACAATATTAATATTGATTAGGCTAAAGACTGGCAATACAAATTGTATACATTTAATTTAATATATACTTCCTAACATATATATATATATATATATATATATATATATATATATATATATATATCGATCGCGAGATACTGATGTCCGCATAGATTGCGACAATTAAAAAAATTTATATTTATCGTAAATAAATTTTAATATATTCAGACGTTTAAATATCTCGAAAACTTTTTTCTATCCACGTATCTAGTAATTTAATGCTAAAGAATACGTATTTTTTCCTCTTTATTATTATTATTATTATTATTATTATTATTATTATTATTATCATTATTATCATTATTATCATTATTTATCGGAAAAATAATTTTATACTTTTAATCATTTTTAAATTATATTTTTTTTGTAAAAATTTAATTTACATTGTAGAAAATACAAAATGTTTTCAATAGTTTTTAGATATCTGATTATATGAAAAACAATATTCGATTAGAAAACATAAAGTTATTATAAAAGTTACTATTATTCCAAGCTATTAAAATTGCAAATAATTATATTTATTCAGAATACCTCTGTACGACTAATTATATAATTTAAGAAACTATTCTTAAGAGAGGAGTAGAATGAGATAAAATTGAAAGTATTTTAGTATTGAAGTATGAGATCAGAAAGACGGATGATAATTTTTGTGCTTAACTATAAAATTAAAAAAAAAGAATTAATAAAAATAATAGAAATAATTTTTTTTTATATTTAATTTGAATTTAATACATAGAAAAATATTGATTATTCATATTTAGAATAAAAAAAAAATAATAAAACAATTGCATAATAATTCATCATATTTAATAAAAAATTTATATATAGGTGATGCAGTAACAAATCTTATTTATTATGACCATTAAATTTTTTGGAATAGAATGATAGTTGATATTAGAAAATAATAAGCTTTACATTAACATTATTCTTAAAATATGATTACAACATCAGCTAGAATAATAAATTTCTTGCATTTAATATTTACTAAGTATTATATTATTGATGAATTAATAAAATAAAAATAAATTTTCCAGAAGTTCGACTCACAAGAAGCTTACGGCATTAAGAATAAAAATGGAATTATCACCGAAATTCATAGAAGTGAAACCGAATGGTTTTCAGCCATCCGAACGATGGCGGATCATGAAAAATATTCTAATTATTGGCTTCGCATTCATGATCCATTTTATGGCGTTTATGGGTGCCAGTAATCTACAAAGTTCCATCAATGCCGACAATTCACTGGGAACATTCACATTAGCTTCTATATATGGAAGTTTAATCTTTAGTAATATATTTTTACCTATGCTGATAATAAGGTAATCTCGAAAAATCATTCGTAACGTAATTAATTATAAAATTATTTTAAATCATGAATTATACACTGATTTTTAAGTAAATATATTAACGAAGCAAAAACTATAGCTAGACGAATTTAGAAAGCATTGAATATTTTATGAAATTCTCATAATGAGATCAAAAAAATTAATTAGAAGTAATTATATATTAAAATAAAGAAACTGGAAGCTTTAATCATCTTCATAAAGAAATCTTCTAATTGTAAAGTCAAATATGTTGCTACACGAAGGGAAAAACAAAATTAAATTAGCATAAAATACTCAATTAAAAATACAACATATATTTATGAAACCTTTTAGCTTAATTTTATTATAGTTTGTTTTTGTTTCCGTTTTTATTTTATTAGAGTATTATTGAGAGTGACAAGTACCGTTTGCTACACAAATTGTAATTCAGTCGAATGTCTAATCATGTTTTGTCTAGTATCTTAACTAGTAGTAAAACTTTACCATAAGTGTCGTATATTTCATTGTAACTTAACAATTTTTACTGAACCGTATTATATTCAATGATTACATTATTTTATTTTATAACATTATTTCGCGCGATCCTTGGAAATCTTTCATACTTTTATATTTCAAAATTGTGCTTGTAATATAAAACTCAATAGTAAATCATTGCACTTTATATTTTACAGATTAAACTGTCTTTAACTGACAAGAAACAATTATTCATTACCTTACTTAAAATAGATAGTTGTAAATGAGAAAATCATAGCTTTATAACTTAATAATAATATTTATAAGATTATAATATTATAATATTTCATTATTTTAAGGATTTTTGACATCTTTCCATTCGCTCGAACAAAAAGTATAACATTATAATATTATTATGCATTCTTAATTTTATCATTTATTTCTGTAATTACGAATCTGTAAAAATACAGAAAAACAAGAATTCAAATTAATTTTGACAATAGTATCTTTATATCTCTTGAAAATTATAAACAATTATCCATCGATAATTATATAATCAAATTAGTATAAATATTTCTAAATTGAAGGATCATAGTATTTGTCATTAGAATCATATTCTTTAAATAATTATCAATATTTGTACAATAATACGATATTAAGGTAAACAATATATTTATTGTAGTTTTGATATTTTATGCAGGATTTCTTAAATGAGTAGCTCAAGAAAAATAAACATTTGAAAGAACTAAGTGAATCAAGGAAATAAACCATTTGAATTTCGAGAACAATTTATGTTTGAATACTTTTATTAAATATTAAATATAAGCCAAAAGATTTGAATCGTCTGAATTATTCGTCTGAACATTTACTACAAAAATATTTCATAATTAGTTCAATTTATTTTGCCATTATTAATACGATATTATTGAAATATATTTTCCTTCTTCAGTTTCATTGTTTTTAGCGTACAACGACTAGTTACTTTGATCTCTCTTATTAAAATTGTGATATTACGATCATAAATTATAAAGTTTCTTTATAAATAAAAAAGTTTGGCACTCATTTTCACGTTTTTTAATTATCCTGTAGAATTCAGTATTGACAGGAAGGATAGTCTTCACCAAATATTACTTTTAGTTTATAAAAAAAATTTTTTTTTTAATTTTTCAAACTGCCTAATACGACAATTCAATGTTAATAAATTTATCGAGTAAATAATTTCCCTTTAATGCAATGAAACATATTTCCAACATTATTCGAACTCTTGGAATTCCTCGAGTTCAATCGGTTAATTAGAATACTGACACAGATTTTAATTAACCCAGTTCTATTAGTAATATTATTAATCCGATGGGTTATGATAATAAACATGCATACCTTTGACGTATTGTATAGTAATTTTTTATCAGAATCTTGAAACTGCCGTAATCATAGAAAGCGCGCTGATGAAAAATTGTATCGGTAAATACGTCAATTTTATTTCAAACTAATGATAGTGCATCTCCTACATGCATCGACAATTTCATTAAAATAATATAAAATCATTTGCCGCATTTGATCAATTGATCGCAGCGAGTAATCGGTTTTCCATTCTTTCTAATGATCTCCCGAAAGAGATTTGCAATTAATGGACTCGAAGAATAGACGAGAGAAATATAAGAGCATCCCATTCTCCTTAATACATTGCTCGCGCGCAATTATTTTGTCCGACTTCATAATTGACTTGACAGACGCACACTAATTTTTAAATTTTGTGCTCGCGATAAGACTTGGGGTACGACATGCCATTTAGCTAGTGATACACAATATCGACATTAACGTAATACCGTCTTACTTATAGAGATGAGGGGTCGTGCGTCGGCAAACGGAGCACTAACCAAAACGGAGCACAAAAAGAAAGCAAAAACAATCTTCCAATAAAAAATCCAGTCAATCCAAATCAATGATTTCTCGACGACTGTTGCAGTTGGCTCGGCTGCAAGTGGACGATCGCCTTGACGTTTGCCGCCTATATGCCATTCATCGCTGCCCAGTTCTATCCGCGCTTCTACACGATGATTCCCGCGGGCCTGGCGGTGGGCCTTGGTGGCGGTCCCCTCTGGTGCGCCAAGTGTACTTACCTGACGGTCGTCGCCGAGGCTTACGCGACCGTCTCGGACCTCAGCGTCGACATCCTTGTCACGAGGTTCTTCGGCCTCTTCTTCATGTTCTACCAGATGGCGCAGGTCTGGGGTAATCTCATCTCGTCGGCAGGTGAGTCGGGCGGCCCAGGTCGTCCCAAAGGACCGCTGGCAATCGCCCGCACGCGGCTCGCATATATCTTCGGGTTTTTTAAGCGCTCCCACGAGTCGCGAT
>NW_011948440.1:2025196-2082279 GCF_000503995.2 Ceratosolen solmsi marchali
TCTTCCATTTGTTCCATTAATCAAAATCCCGCGACAGGTACGACGATTGCAATTGCGAATTTTGTTGAGCGCCGAATACCTGAAATATATAGAGCCACTTTCGTAAACTGCGGCGACTGCCCTCGGACCGAGACGAAGCCCGACCTTTTATTAATAAGGATACGCGGATTAGGAATGCTCTTTTTATTATCGCAGCAGCGGGGGAGCAATGGTTAATATATTAATGATGCGTCAACGCGAAGATCCAAGTTGAAAGGACATTGGGTGGAAAGTATTTTATCCGTGCACTAATCTCATGTTTAATAACTTTATTTTACATTATAGAGTAGCGGTGTGGAATGATCGCGGGGGAGAAAAACTTTTATCCGCTCGTTCGCCGTTGCTGTGGATTCACAAATTTTGCATAAAACTAGGAAATGATAACGAATTTCAATTTCTGGAGAATTAAAAATCTCTATAAAGAGCAGTGGCATATATGTACGTACAAACTGGGAACGATGTGAAAGAACGCAGATTTTAAAACTTATAATCTCCTTTTGAGGGATAATCGAGCTTCTGCATTGTCGTCACCTTTTTTGTTTAATTCAAATGAAGCTAAGAGTAGGAACGAGCATTTATTGAATTTTATGGCAAAGCTCTAAAGAAATCGAGAATGCTTTAGCAATCGTTGAGAGCACTAAAAAAAAAAGTACTAAAAAAGTAGTTAAGGAAAAGTAAATGCACCGAAGGCAAAAGAGCGTGGAGTGAAAGCTATTCTATGCATCTATTTTACCTTAAAAATTTGCTTTCATCACTGGGCTGATTGGGCTGTCAACAATACTTACATGTATAACACAACACATGGATCATGTAATATAAAAGATTACTACGGTGTCTCATGGCTTAATACTTTAGGCATAATACTCATTTTTTACATTATGAGAACAAATGTTCGTGTCAATATTAACAAGAAAAATTGTAGAGAATCATTAGGCTATAATTAAAAATTAAATCTTTTCGAACTCGATGTTATCATAAAAAGTAAAGCAAATATAAAGTTTACTCATAACGTTGTCAAAAAAGTCATCCTAATTTAATCATGTTTTAATGCACACATTTCATTTCACAATTTCACTTTGATTCGGCGTGTAGCGTTTTCATTACTTAACATCCATTTTATTTAGTTGTATCTTACCTTACAGATGGCTATTATCTAATAAGAGTATGAAAAAACATGCGCGCGCGTACACGCCCACGGATTTTAGTAACATATTATTATAAGGCTAAGTAAAATTGATTACAACAATATTCGTTTGTAATATTCGTTGATATTCTTGTCGTCATTGTATGAAGCACTGCACAATGTAAGGCTCGAGTCGAAAATATTATTGTAGCATTGAAATATTGAAACTCATTAAATTTCATTGATTATTCGAACTGCATATACTTGAAAATAATGTTTTAATTTATAATAGATAATTATGTAGACATAAACGATGCTAATCTTGAATTTCATAACATAGTGTAGACCAACATAAATAACTATCACAATGAATCTCGAACTAAACTACTAAAATTTCTTACAAAGACTTTTAGTCTTTGGATAAGTAGAATAATTATTCTATGTCAAGACTCGTATTAAAAATGACTAAATCTCCTGATCATAGTCTGAGTATTTAAAACAATTGATCTCCAAAACTAATCCACATACAATATTCGTATATATTCCATTATATGAGACACCAAAGAATTTTATCCAATGCCAAACGACCTACAAAAGAAAATTTAAAAATATAAAATAAAGTCAATATAAAACAAGGTACAAACAAAGATATTATCTCTCACATATTTGTATGAAAGATGATTTTTATTGACGTTTCACTCCACCCCCTCAGTCGAATAAGCGGATTGCCTTTCTCTTTATGATTGTACAGTTTTCACAGGTTCGACCCGTCGGAATACCACGCGTATACCATCCCACGAATACCGGCAATCAACATTTTCTCCATTTATTATAATCCATGATTTTACCTCAAGATAAAACTCCGGATATCAGATTATTTATGTTGTACAATAGGACCGTAGGCCGCGCGTCTATTGTTGCGCAAAGAAAGCCCATAGCGGAAGATAAATCAACCACAAAATGACAATCACTCCTCTCCCCTCTTTTCCTATTCCCCGCCCACTTAAGTTTCTTTCGCGTTTACCACGGGCGTATGCACAGCATGTAATTCTGTTTCGAGCCATAAAATTCGGAGGACTATCAGTGCGTCGCAGCGATTGTCCGCATCGAGCGCAATTGGCGCGGAGGGAAGGCTGCGCCATCCTCGACTATGTTTAGCTGAAACGGGACGAGGATGTCGTGAGCGACCCAGTCCAATAAAATAACGCTCTGTCGGGAAAAAGGACTAACTTTCGCTATTGATTGAAATACTTTATCGCTCGCGCTTAACGAGTTCCTTGAGTTCTTAGCAAATTAGAACTACAATTACGATTCCTAATGTAATTAAGGCTTCACTTCTTCAACAAAAAACTGGTTTCCTATACAGGCTTAAAAAGTTTTCCATAATTTTTCTGCATTGTTGTCGATTATTTTTTTATTTAAATCATTCCTCTATCTTCATATATTATATATTCAGAAGGTATACGAGTATGTGTGCTCTTTTATTGAATTCGAAGTGTTACTACTTATAACACGACAGTAGAGTACAGAATTCATTTCGCTAAAAAATTTCAACCCTCTGATATTTCGGATTCAGTATACAAATTAAATGAACGTCTCTAATTGTTAACAATTTAAAAGTACAATGATACGCGGCAAGATTATCGTTCATATTAATTAATCGAAAAACTTTGACAAATTTCAAAAGACTTAATATATCACCGTTTTAAAACAATTAAGCATGAGATCCATTTTTGCCTTAGAATGAAATTGTACGACATGTTTATAAACATACATGCACCAATATTGTCAGATTTTATGATTTATATAATTGGATTAACTATACCTATATACATATACATATATATATATATATATATATATATATATATATATATATATAACGCATTGTTTCATAAAAGATTTGATACAATTTAAAATTGTATTTTAATGAAATTTGATTACGTGCATTAAAATTATTCATTATTGTAATGCTCTTATATTATATGCATACAAAATGATATTAAAAGATTGAGTTTTGATATTTAATATCCTGTTATATAAATATTTCGTTGTTTTTTTTAGAATTAATTCAATCTAATTTCACATTTCTTTAAATAACTGAACTAACAAAAATAATAAAAATAAAGTAACATTGTTTTACGTATTAGATGTTAAATTATATTCTAATTATATTTGAAAGTGCCAATAATGTATATTAATGCAATCGTTTTATATAATTTACACAGATCAAATGTATTTCTTAAAAAATTAATGATTATAATTTGTTGTTATGCAATGAACTTCTGCTCTTGCAACTAGTTCCAATCGATAACAATCGATTCCACAAAGCTTTATAGTGGCATGCATTTTTTATTAAAAACTAAATAAGAAATTATGTGCACGTTTAATATTCCAATAATATAGAGAAACAATAAATTTTCATGTTTATCAACTTACTTTAACTACATTCAAGCTTTAAAACCAAAATCCGAAATGCAGGTATTTGATTATTAATTAAGAATTTTAATGTAATTAAATTAGAATTTCATAAAAAAATTTAATCCTTATATTTATATATTTAAGATTAATATTTTATTAATTTTCTTTAGGAGAGAAAAAAAAATCGAAAATTAGTACCTTTTATTTGGACTTATAGAAATTTTATATAAGTTAATATGCGCCCTGTTAATTTCATTCACCATAGTCTGATTTAAAATTTTTACTTTTTTCACTTTATCAATTAAATTATAACGGTATATTACACACCTCTTCAACGTCTCTCCCCCCCCCACCCGCCCAACTTTATGTATTTAATAAAATAATGCAAAAAAGATGCTTTATTAAGTCAAAATGTATTTTTAAATTCGATAAATATTGTATTAACAGTTAATAAATCCAGTTGGCAAAGGTTTTACCATTTACGGCATAAAAATATAAGTTTCCATTGTCTAACTTAATTTAGAAAAATATTATTTATTTATGCACAATGTATATATGATTGTATATATGAGATATCTAAATAATGTTAGCTTCTTACAATTAGCTTATAAATACTTTACGTTCAGGTAATAATTTTCAATGCAAAATTAAATTAAATCCTGTGAAATTGATTTCATTTCTGCCGTAATTAAAAAAAAAACAAAACAAAAAAAAAGACAAATACATGTTTAGCGACGCCGAATATTATTTCGAACAATGATAAAATTAGATCGGTTTTTTGTTTTTAATAAACTGCATTGTAAACCAGTAATTTCCGTTTAAGAGTTACGTAAGGGCAAGGAAATTAAGGCATTACATTGATATTATGAAAATTGATCCCAGTTACATAAAAAAATAGTCATTGTTTTAAATGATCAACAAATTTAGAAATGTTGGTTTGACAATTTTAAACGTAAACACTAATACATTTAGCGCACAATTTTAATGACTTGTTTTTACAAAGAATACAATTATAGCTTCATTTATATGTTATTTGAAATGTTTTTATTTATTCGACAAGCGTTTATTACTACAAGAAGAAATACTCATACTATTTATCTAATGAAATATATAAAGAACGTAAATGTATTTATGTAATGAAAGCATCTTTCAGAAGTAAATGGAAAAAAGTGCCCATACAGCTGCCCATATTCCGCGTGCGTACGCGCGTGTATATATATGTGGGTAAAAACAGCATTAGAGAGAGAGAGAGAGAGAGAGAGAGAGAGAGAGAGAGAGAGATAGAGAGAGAGACACAAAAATACACATAGAGCACGCGATAATTTTCATCATTTTATTATCCAAAAAGAGCCGTGAAATTTTTCCCTTAATTCGTGTGCCATTAAAATGTTAAATATACAACCTCCCACCAGTCGTCATTCTTTTCACAAATACACGAACCCCTCCACAGCATCACAAACCATAACGACACGTTCGACATTTAAATTGACAAGAAAGGAAATGCTCCCTTGACACGTTCGTGTTAACACGCGCGCACACGTATATATGGTAAATTGCAGTTCTGTCGTACGGATTGGAGGATGAAGCAGCTACGTACTCGTCTTGGAACGTGACGGTAAACGCGAGCCTCATTGGGAAGATGTGTGGGGCGAATTTTTGCGGCGTCGACTCGGCAATGGAGAATCCCAACTTGGTGCCACCCTCGCCCGAAAGAATCCAACTGATTTCCGGCATTTATCTGGCTTGTATGCTGCTGGCTTGTCTGATCGTCACCTTCGGCGTCGATTCTCTCGCGAGGTAAACGTTCCCCCTCCCCCGACCCTCTACAGATTTTACCCACAAATCCCATATGCATTAATTCTCTATATTGAGAGATGAGATACAGTTTTATTTATCTAGAAGGCAAAGACAAGTTTGAGGGATTTTTCGAGATAGTGGACGAGTAGCAAAAGTTTTGATCCCTTGTCGGCGATGCGCCAACGATCTTCAACTCGACATTACATTCTTTTTTCTTTATTGTCCCACAGCCAGAGACTTTTTTATTATAGCCGTACGAATGAAGACATTGTATGCTTAAGAGATACAGCTATTTTTTTTTTTAAGTAAATTTTTTATTTTACATGGAAGTATGGAATATTAAATCAATGTAATTTTTCATGTTTGGTTAATAAATATCAGTCAATTGGACTGATTTTTAATAATTCCTTGACTTTTATAATAGCTTTATAATTTTCAACAATTAATATTTTTATTTCTTTTAAGCTAAACTTCTTATGATGTAAAGATATTATCTGCTATGAAAAAATTTATACCGACATTATAAAATGAAATTTTCAACAATTGTTAGAAATATAAATTATTACATTAAAAATCTAATTCTGTTAAAAAAACAAAAAAAAAATACATTAATTAGATTATGAAAATTACGAACAAAAAGTATCATAAAAATTGCTATACAAATCACATATGTGTGTGTGTCTGTGTAGATGATATTACATATATAATATATAGATATACATATATTTATATGTATAATGTTTTGAATTTACTCCATTTATAAATTATTTCTAACTGGTATATATGTTTTGCGTGTGTGTGGGAGTCTGTATTTAATTAGGTCTGTATACTAATTAGGAATAAGAAATATAATCATGCAAATATAAAGAAAAGAACTCAAATTAGATTATATTATTATTTAGTATATATTTCTTTACAATCATTGCAATTGTAATCAATAAAAATTGAAACTCTATATTATAATTTTAATGCACACATGTCTCAATCCGATGAATTTATTAATTGACTTTCTCAAACTTCGTACAGTAGAATGACGACAATTTTTTTTTCTATATAAGCCTAATTTTCTTTTTGTAAATTTCAAACAACCCAATCTACATCATTTTAAATAATTATTTTATTTAAAGCTTATTATTCAAGTAACTCAAGAAAAATCGACTATTATGTACTTCAAATTTGCACATATGCTTAATATCAAATTCACTTTTTCTTATTTTTGCTGGGGGGATCTTTAAACAATATTAATTATTAATACATTAATTTATCGATTCTTTATAAATTTATAAAACAAATAACTCATGAAGTAGATTAACTAAATATATTATAATTGCTCACTATTATTATTTTTGTATAGATATTCGTAAGCTATAAGTAAGAAAATTATAATGTTAACTATTTTTCTTTTACATTTGTTTTAATTTAATTCAACAATTATGTTGAATATATATTTCTTTATAAAATTCAAATAAATAACCTTAATCGTATTTTATTACGATGAATCGGACAAATTAGCTTAACAGTTATATTTATACCAAAATTAAAATTTTTTTAAAGTTTCCAATTTAATACTAATGACGTCTAACCTATCTGAATTTAAATGGAAATGTTTGAATTTAAAAATTAACCTAAAATCAATTTTTATTATTATTATGAAAGAAAGTATTATTATTATTATAAAATTATATATTATTTTTATTTGTTTTTCGTACAAACTTATAAGTCCTAGTGACTACGTAAATAAAAATCTGTGTTACCAATTACGAATGTGTTTTCGATATGATAGACATTTACGAATATTTTATATTTTATAAAAAGTTACTTTCTCTTATAATGCATAGTTTCCAAACAATTAGATTCTAATGGAGAAAGCGGTAGGAGACTAATCAAATCTCTACGCTTAATTGAGGTTCACTGATTTGATTTGTATTTAGAGATTAGGTAGTGAAGTTCTACACGTCGTAAGAAAGAATTTGAATTTTTGAATTCTCGTTATTAAAAGAAAATTTGAATTGAATACAAGCATTATTAATATAATATAGAGAAGTTCCACGTCATATTGATAAATATATTATATTGCAAAGATTAACATTGAATTCTACTGTTATAAGATTAACAATTATTACGTGTCAATTGGTATTTTGTAATATTCTTATTTTATCTATTAGTAAATTGTTATTATTGAAATTAATCTGCGTATAAGTGTAATACATTTTATGCAAACTTTTACATAATATTTTGTAAGCTAAGCGGTATAAACGAAAAACATGTCATAGGGACGAAAATATCAGAGTGGAATTTTAATTAAAACGTGCTCTTTGACCACAGATTTTTGCGTACGATAAAAAAGTTAGGATTTTCGCTTAATATTCATTTTTAAATTCTACAACTATAATTTAAATATCACGTTAACTTACAAAAAACATTGTTTGCTCGTGGAAATCTTATCGTAAATATTTGATCGTAGAGTTGAATTTAAATAATATATTTGGCAATCAAAGAAGAAAATTTATTTTGATTAAAATACATTTATTTATAAAATCTGTACGATTCTTCATTTTGCCTTAAAGATACGACAGAGGTCGAACTGGATCCGGCACAGGGAAGTCTGGATTCAAACTTTTGGCTGTCACATTGAAATTGCTAGGTGAAAAAAGTCAACTACTCATTTTGCCAATAACCATTTTCATTGGAGCGGAGCAGGCATTTCTATTCGCTGATTACAATGCTGTAAGTGCACTCCACGATAATGAGCAGTACGTTCAAACCGGATCCCATAGACTCCAAAACTCTATAAAATAATTAATTTTCTCGAAGCTCATAGTAAGCTTTATTACAATTTCGATACAGCCAATTCAATAATAATAATAATAATAATAATAATAATAATAATAATAATAATAATAATAATAATAATAACGAGCATTGATTTTATAATTAATTGATCGGATACTTTGATGAAATACATAACTTATTATTTATATTCGCGCGACAAATCATTATTGTAATTTCTGTCTTGCTTATTGTATCGACTGTTCCCTATAATTTCCCGGCGTTCGTTTATCATTATTAAATTCTAATAATTAATTGACTGATAATTAACTCATGATTATTAATGACCGATCGAACATTTATATTGCCTAATTATTCTTTATTAATAGCATTAATATTACGAGATTAATAAACGAGAGCTCGCGTATATAATAGAAAAATTTAAAAAAATAAATCGATTGCTTAATTTTTAGTTATTAAGTTAATAGACAAAACAGTTAAAAACATGTGTAATATTACTTTTAGTATATCCGATGCTAAGTTGATAGAAATTAACGCACACTATGAAAGATTATGAATATTCATAATCATTTTTCTTATTTAAATGACTCGGCTTCCATTAATTAGTGTATTTTTTCAACTTAATTACCTCGATAAGTAAAAGCAATGCCTTCAATAATATTTCCAAACTCATAGTTTAGACGATATTATCTGCCATTATGCCATTGGGAGATAAAAGAATGTTGAATCATATGGCAAAACAAGAATGTTGTGTACGCTAGTTTGGCAAATTACAAGTAATTATGTAAGCGTGAAACCTGTAAACCGCAATCAATGTCATTGCGAAATAAACCGAATTCGCGTCAATTGTAGTGATCCTCATCTTGCAATAGCTGCGCGTATAAAAACTTGTAATTTTTTCATAGCGCGGAATAATCGCAGCCAATATCCGTCTGGACTGCTTACACGTAATCTTAATTGTCTTCCGCAGGCATACGTATCCTGCGCCTGGGGCATCAGCAACATCGGCTACGTGATGATCTGCTTCGGCATTATTAACGCAATCGCAGCCCCGGTCACGGGCTCGGTTGTCAAGCTCACCGGAAGGATTCCGGTTATGCTTTTTGCATTTTTTCTACACATGGGAATTCTTATTGCGTTGCTCTGGTGGAGACTCCAACCCCAGCAAGGCTTACTGTTTTTCATCCTCTCGGGCTTGTGGGGAATCTGCGACGCAATTTGGCTGGTCCAGGTTAACGGTAAGCTGATTTTATGTGAATGGGCACTCGCCGGATAAGCTTGGGCCACGTGTTTTTACAATATTTCCGGGCATTCATTAGTTGGCGATTGACTACTACCTGAATATGGATATGCGAGGATATCAGATGTAGCGTTCGTTTTTTTTCTCTTTTTCTTCTTTTTTGGTTTTGCCCCGGTAAATAGCGAACTGATTGTCATACTTACGTTTTATTGAAATGGAACTTATTCAAAGATTCCTCTTGAGAAGAATACTGTGAGAAAATCAATAAGATAACCTGCGAACTTTATGTATCCTATTTAATATCAATACTTTGCTCTTTAATGATTTAAATACTATTTAAAAAAAAAAAAAAAAAAAAAACTGTAATTACCTATTAATCATCCATTTTATTTCCGATTGTCGATAAATCGATAGACTTAACACTCCATGCAATTAACTTTGAAAATTACATTTAACAATTATTGGCACTTATTTGATCATTAAACTATTGAAATTATAAATAATAGTTAGTACGCTAGTTTAATTATGTCCGTATGTGTATTGCAAAAGATAATTTCTAGATAAAGAATATTTTCATTAAGGGATCGATGAAAATTTTTAGAAAAATTGTGAAAAATTTGCCATTACGTTTGATCATATCCAGCTAAAGGAATATAATACGGTTATAATTCATTTTCTACATCGTATTTCAAAAAATATTGCTACTCTAAGATAACTTTACTTTCATTCTTTATTAAATACTTCAAATTATATTGAACATTCCACACAATATTTCTCTAAGTTAAATTCACTCTTACGAAATTTATATAATTATTACCAATAGTGCTTTTCAGTCTTAATATTAATAAAGTGAAGTAGACTTCTAAAAATAAATGGTTTATTTTAAAAATAATGTTACGGTATTTTGATATAAAGATTTAATTGCTATTAATATAATGTATTAAACACTATAAACTGATATTACATTCTGCCGAATTTTCATATTTTTACATGCAAAACAAATAATTTAAAGAAATAAAATATCAAATATTATGAATAATAATTTTAAATAAATAAAATTAGTTAAATAAAAAACGTACAACAAGTATTAAAAATTTTTCGATATATGAATTTTTAGATGATGTGAAACATGTTTACTTAAAAATACTGAAATTTTCACATATTTTATGTAAATTTTCTCATATTTTTTTCATTACCTTTTTAATATTTGTTTCGCTTTGGGCTCACTATATATATATTTTTTCTCTACTTTCGTAAACAAAATAATCAAATTTTGACAAGCCTTTTCGAATATTATTATTATTGTTATTATTGAATTATATTTTTTAGAGAATATTATATAGATTTTTAGAAAATTGTTTTTTAAATTTATGTGGTTATTTTGTAGATACAACTTATATATTTGACTCTCTCTGAATATGATTTGCAAATATTCATCAAAAAAATGATTCTGCATATAAAAGCCAATTATATTTTTCAACATTTTGCCGCTTATTTGGAAACAAAAAAAAAGAAAAAGAAATTATAGCATTCAATAAACTCAGAAATTTATCTTCAATAATTTTTAAGCTAATGACAGCTGATATACGCAATATTTTAATGAAACGAATTTACTTTTACTGTTAACATTTACTGTTGTTTATCTAGAAATGCTTAAGCCATATAGCATTGTAGTCTAAAGCCTGAATTGAAAAATTAATGTCGAATAGTTATATCATTATTAATAAGTATTATATAAATTATAAACACTGCCATTGGCAGAGTTTTGTTTATGTTTATGCGCAATCATATATTTAATTTATTTATTTGATGAGACGCCTGATAAACGCCTGAATTATAAATGTGATGCACAACTTGGCGTTCTCATACGGACTCCCATAAATCCCTAGAATATATTCCACACCAGCGGGAATGCAAACTTTGACGGGAGGGAGCAAGAGAAAGAGCCGAGGGCCGAGTCTCTATGGGCTTAGTCGCCATACAAGTATATCGATGCTTTGAAATTGATTATTCGACGCGGCAGTGTGAAACCGCAAAAGTATCTGAAACTTCGAAAGGTTATGCGCGACGTACTAGTCAATCGAACAATGTAACATATCGAGGCTAAATTTTTAATTTAACCTTCTCCCAAGCAAATAAAACTGTCGCGAAAATTCTCCATCACATCAGATTCATAATTTTAATAAAATTGCCAAAGGTGATAACATTGTTAGAAAGAAACTTTATGCATTTTTTATTCAATGTAACTTAAATATTTAATTCGCCAACTACTGATAAGACTGTCAAAGGAATTGTTGCCTTAAATTTCTGAAATTTTAAATATGTTTTTGAATCATTTTCTATCTCACTAAGCACAATTTCATGATTAGTTTGATGGCTCAAAGGCTCTGCTAATCTCTTAACTAAATTCCAAGGCTAAATCGACATCCTAATAAATTCTCGTTGTATTCACTTATTATCTCATGTCATTTTCATAAGTATATAATATAATTTTTAGAAATAATCAATGAAATTATGATTGCAGAAGGCCATAAATATCGATTATTAACAAATTCACAGCGTTTGCATTTCAAGGAGATCATAAATTATTATAATTTGTTGATACGCATAATTTTCATGACAAAACCATAAATTTTTATTGGTCTGAGTCGTTCGTATTAGTATAATCTTATTTCTTTTTATTTTTTTTCCTTTTTTTTTTTTATGAAAGAAAAATTCTATTATTTTTCAGAAAAAATATTGAATGAGTTAGCTTCGCTAATAACTTACATTTATCTATTGTAAATCACAGACGTTATTGAGGCCAATTTCATTAGCTTAAGTATTCTTTGAAATGTTTATCAAGAATATCATGTTATTGGAATGTCACCACTTTTAATAATAAGATGATATACATACGTAGGAGTGTCTTTTCAGTTCCGTTTCTTGACTATTATTGAATAATTACAATACTTATGAATGCTCAAGGCAGTGAAATTGCCTTTAGTACTCTTCATTCGTATTCGTAGCTTATCGTTAAGAATTTTATCATGCAATTATAATATTATAAACACATTAAATTCAATCCGTTAATTAATGTTAAATAGAAACAAAAAAATAGAAAATAATAGATGATGTTCATTATAAAGCAATGCTTCTTCATATTAATTTTCAATGATATGTCAATATTATCAGTGGCAGAAAATTAGAAATCGTCCTTTTATTTATATGCTTTTAAAAGTGATAATGAAACATAATTAAATTATGTTTTCATATATATTTATGAATTATTTATGAATAGTTTAAATATTGTGCTCGCATTATACGTTTGTCAATAAACATATTTGCAAAATATTAATTGATAAATGATATCAATTTTACTTTTATTATCATTAACCAACATAAACACTCGTCTAATTGTAGACATTTTAATGAAATTTTTGAAGTAATATTTCACATAAATGATAAATCTTTGTAATAAATGCTTATTATTATCTCGGTCTTATATTATTACACGATCAATCAATATGTTTTTGTAATAAATATTATTAATTGTGTGGTTAGATCATGCAATTTTAATATAAAATAATGTCGAATCGTTCATTTGGTAAAAATGACAATTTTATCTAATAACTTACATGCATATATATATATATATATATATATATATATATATATATGCAATAGAATTTATCGAAGAAATTGTTATAATCCAGTTTGTCATTGGCATTCATTAGTTCATTAAATAAAAACTTTATTAATTCAAGGTGTATTGACAGTAAGTAACATTGAATTTCATTGAGCTGTTATTACCGACAGTGGGTAAGTCGAGCCGCAGTCGGTAGACAAAGATATTTTTCCTCTCTTCGTTCGAAGCGCCAAATCGTAATGCAGAACTCTATATTTGCAATTAATAATACATTATTGGTGAAAGATTATTGTTTATATGTACATGTCTTCGTTTTCCAGCATTATCCGGACTTCTATTCCCAGGCAAAGAAGAATCCGGATACTCAAACTTCAAACTGTGGGAGGCGACCGGCTCTGTGATTAGTTATGCTTACAGTCCTTATCTCTGTACGGATATAAAATTGTATGTTCTTATGGGAATTCTGTGTTTGGGAATAGTTTGCTATTTAGTTATAGAGCTTACCGGACGAGTTAAAAATGCTGTGATTGAAGTGAAGCAAGATTTTCAATTGGTCGCATCTGCGGAAAAATTTCGATAACCATCAAGCCGTTATAACTATTATGTCACAAATAATGTATAATAACTTATGTGTTAGATAAATATTATTATACTGGCTTGATGATAGAATTTAAATTTACCAAATGAAAGTAATTCGTATGTTCGAGCGTGACTTTATAGTAAATAGTAGACAGGCTTTTATCTTTTTCTTTTCTCTCTCTCTCTCTCTCTCTCTCTCTCTCTCTCTGTGTATGTATAAACACATACACTATTTGAATAATACGCAATGATGAAGTTTGTTTATTTGTTACGAAAAGTAAGAATCTTATAGTAGGTATATGGATATAAAATAAGTATTTAATATGAAATGTCGTTATTATTAAAAGAAAAATGATTGTAAAAGCAGGGGAACAGATATCATGTAATGATTACGAAATAAAAAAGCTCAGTTCTGATTTGTACCACAATATATGTTTTTATTTTATTCTTGTGGACACCTACTAGATTTTACACAAGTATTCGCTTACGGTCTAAATTTCCTTCATTCATTTTATTTATTTATTTATCTTTTTTTTCTGTTTTTGTTTTTTTGAATTATTTTTATTTATTTATTTATTTATTTTTTTTTTTTTTTAAATACGTAGTTGTAATGTTACATCGTACCTAAGCGCTAACATCCAATCTAAAGCTACGGCCTCGCTTAGTCGCTAGTTGTATACTCATGTGCTTAATTTTCGACCGTGTATGTAGGTTTTTACTGTAGTTTCGCGGTCAATCGACTACTTTCATCTTCTTATCTCGCTATCTTGCGGGTGTAAAGTCGCGATAGAAAAGCTGACGACGCATATGCATGCACTTATGAGTTCGTCATAATATATGTATCATGTTCAAAGAGGATATCGATTTATGGATCGACGAACGATAATACAGACACACGTATTCGGAATTTACACAGCGCTGACGACGTATTGTCGTGTTGCTTTCCTTTCGAAGTTTTCATCAACGTGTTACATGTGATCTCAGTCGCTGCTATAATTCCCGTCGATTGACGGTTCATGAAATTATTCAGTGTGTATGTGTGTGTGTGTGTGTGTGCGCGCGCGCGTGTGTGTGTCTTATTTTTTTTGTTTTTGTTTTTGTTTTTGTTTTTTCTTTTCATTCGAATAATCTTGAAGTTGCTGATTGTATTTGTAAATACTATTATTTTAATACTTGCGTCTCTCCCTTATTTACAATCCCAGTTTTACAGTCGAGTAACTTTATAAAATGTAGTAGGAACTTTGGTTTCACCGGACAATGTTTCAAGAGCAGTTTCCTCCCAAGTGTTGCCGAGCGGTTTTTGAGTTTGCTGCCCATAAACTTTTATAAGGATGACTTTGTACTACAGAGATTTTTATACAGTTGAATGGCAATCCAAAAATGATGCGGTCACTTCGACATCGATGTTTGGGTATCTTGAAAGGAAGTTGCTTTTGCGCGAAGCGCTGACAGATTATTTCTGCCAGAAACTGCTGTGAAACATTAGCCCGTGGATCTGCGTTTTCCTTAGAAATATGACACTCACGAATACAACTCACGTTACTTTTTTTTCTCCCTTGTTATAGGCTAAGCTTTAAGAATTCATATTTTTGCAATGTTCTATTAAGATGTGACATTTTCACGAAGAAAATATACATGATTCTTGTCTTTTTATTCGTTTTTATTCACTCTCTCGTTTAGCGTATCCTTCTCGTGTATCTCTCTCTCTCTCTCTCTCTCTCTCTCTCTGTATTTCTTCCAATATCCCCCGCCCCCTCACTTTTCCCTTACAAACCGTATAACAAAATTTAATAACCCCCGCCCCCCTCACTTTTCCCTTACAAACCGTATAACAAAATTTAATAACCGGAATATCTCTGTACAAACTTTTTTTCGACCGCTCGCTTACTTATTTTTTTTATTACTTTTATCAAAAAGGACATAACATACTACGGGCACCTTCTTGGCGCTTCTTTATCGAGATATAAATTTTGAATTTTGAATATTCCGTTCGACCCGCCTCTCACAGAGTGCGCTCTCGCGTTTTATAATACAGTTTTTTTTTTTTTTTTTTTTTTTTTTTTTGGGAACAAACCACTTTGCTCATCTTCATTGTTTTTCCTTAATAATAACTTTATTCCTAAAAATATCGTCGCCCTTCATCATAGTCAACCTTTAACCATGTAAATTTTCTTTGTATGCGCGCTTTCCTTCCATTAACTATTTCGTAGCTGTGATAATTGTTGGAGTAAATTTATCATTTATGAGTGCCTATTATCATGTAATTATGTATATTCTCGTTAAAGTATTATATACAGGCTATGCTCGGAGGCTGAAGCTATTCTTTTTTTTTTAATTTTTTTTTTTTAACGACAAGAAGCTCATTCCGTTGGTCAACAAACAACAGATACAAATAGAAAAACTTACTGAGTAAGGCATACGAATTTAAATTCTAATTGGCTTCTCAATATACACCGAGTATTAACCAAAAATTATTCAACTGAATTATGTTCTAAAAATCTAATCCAATGCATGGAGAATCGCTAAAGTCTGAAGACGTTTTTATTTTCAGCAAATCATACCTGGAGGAAATGAAATATAACGTGCATTATTTGTCTAACGAGCTTATTTGTTATTATGCATATGAAGAATAATTTCATGTCAAACTCCATGACGACGTCCACACATTTCTAACCATAAAATCTTCATTAATATTCATTTTATTTTGCCACTGACCATAAAAACTTTTCAAATTCACTACCAAGCTCAATTAAAATCTAAAACATTTATTTATCGATAAAATCCTTCCATTGGCGTCGCCTCTTCAACTTTATTATCGCGAGTCTGATCGTTAGACAAACATATGACTAGTATACAATAAAAAAAACTTTAAATTATAACTTTATAGTTTGCAATTTTTGTAAATGCAACTACATAGGGATAAATATCGCAAGTGACATTTCTCGTCAATAATTTTATATTTATCAACTGGTTATTCTGATTTAATTAATGTTCCATTCCAATATAAGATCTTTATAAAGCTTATATAAATGCTGCGATATTTGTTCCTACGGATAAATTTCAAGCAGCCTGTCGGTACGTAAGTATACTTTCAAAGACGAGTTATTGCAATTGATTTTATACCATAATAATGTCAACATTCCTTATAGAAATATTCGTGCGTAATCACTATAGAGAGTCCAGCTAAGTCGAGCTCTTTTTCGTTATCTCCTATGTATAATCGATTTTTCTGCTCGTTATTTTATTCTGAAGTAATATCCTGTTTTATCAAACCAAAGACACCACTGTCTTTCTGCCCCTTCACTACTCGAGATTTATGCCACTATATAGGTATCGGGGGAGGGGGGGGGGAGAAAAAAAGAAAAAAAAAGAAAAAAAAAAGAAAAAAGAATATGTAGTGTCGAAAATTTTTTTACCCAATCTCGAGAACTAAATAATGTTATGTTAAACGAAAAAGATTCGTTGTTACATTAGATTAATTAATAGTCGACCCAATATTTTGAATGTCAAGTATTTATCAATGTTTGTTAAAAAAAACCAAGATAATTTTAATGAAATATTAGCACGCTTTTTTGTTTTTTTTTGATTACCAATGCGCATCACTTTGTTCGCTAATACAAAACAAATAATTTTATCATAAATTAATTTGCAACTACATATTTTTTCATATAACTTTTAGAACATTATTCATTTTTCATTTAATCACTCGCGCTCGGAGCTCTCTTATTTACGTAAAAATTATTTACAGATAATACACGCGTATACGTTTGCGATCACAATGCTCAGTGGTGCAAGTCGAGCTGTCTCCTTTACCCTGTTTCCGCCTGGATCTGAGAAATCGCTCGATCGTGTACCACCTGTGTCAGTCATTATATACTTTTTTCCTTTTTCATTTTAATTATTATGTTCGAATTCACCTCAACAAACGAGGTTGGACGAGAACTGCTAGAACTAAATTCGAGAAAATCATCTTCAACGTGAGTCCTTTTAACGTAGTTACGCGTATATCTTACAAAGTAATGAGTTTCCTTCAATCGTGGTCGAAGCTACACATTCTTGCGACTTTTTTCAGTGTTTTTCCATATTCAAATGGATGTTATACATACAAAATAAATTAAGGCTCCATCTGTATCCTGGATGTTTGCTGACACGAAAGTTACACTTAAGTACGCAAATACTTCATCGACAAAATGGACACTATCTCTCCTCGTTACTTATAAAATATTTGAAATCTGCATTAAAAATAAATCTTTTTTTATTTCATTGCAAAAGCCATTGCAATTATGTATTATACTTCCAATGAAGAAACATTCTCTTATACATAAAATACCTCGCGACAGTAAACTAAATACATTGTAAATAATATAATAAAAATAATTGTCCGCGCGCGTGAGTACGCACGTACGCGTATATTCGTGTATACGTTGTATAGTCTGGTGCGCGCACGTAAACACGTACGTACTCAAGTGCGTATGCACGCATACACGCACGCACGCACGCACGTACGCACGCAAGCACGCAAGCACGCAAGCACGTACTCATGCACGCGTATGCGCTATATCTTATATAAAATAACGGAACATCGGTAATAAAATGTAGTCTATACAAGTATAGGAGAAAAGCACTGAATAAAAGAGGAAACGTTAGGGCTTCGACCACAAACTTTCATTATATCGTTTATCTCATTCTCTCCTTCTCTCTCTCTCTCTCTCTCTCTCTCTCTCTCTCTCTCTCTCTCTCTCTCTCTCTCTCTCTCTCTCTCTCTCTCTCTCTCTCTCTCTCTCTCTCTCTCTCTCTCTCTCTCTCTCTCTCTCTCTTTCTCCCCCCCCCCTCTGTCTCTCTTTCTTTCCCTCATTCTCTCTCTCTCTCTCTCTCTCTGTCTCTCTGTCTCTCTGTCTCTCTCTCTATCTATCTATCTATCTATCTATCTCTCTATCTATCTGCTTCTTCTTTCCTCTCTACATTTGTGTGTTCCTCTCTCCTTTATCATCATTTATCTCGACGGTCCGTTTGACGGATCACAACGAAGCTTTAAAGCTATAATATTCTCACAGTGTCATATGTAGCAAATCGTATGCATGTTTGCTTCCCCCGTGAAATGCAAAATCCGCTGCAGTTATAAGCGAGTCGCCGCCACCGCCGCCACCGCCTCCACCGCTGCTGCTGCTACTTTGCTCTTGAACATTGAGCATTGGTCGAATCCACGTGACATCATCGGCGGTATTTTAGGATAAGCTCTTCGACATCATTCTAACGGTGTTCTTGAGCGCCTGTCTCTTGTTGCAGAACCAGATCCTAATTACCTCGCGATCATAGCCCAGTTGCTGTGCAAGCGCTGTAATCTCGTTACCTGGAATAGCGATAAATGCGAGTTAATGGGCGATTGAAAGCTCTCGCGAATCGGTAATATCATTGTTGGCAAAGTTTTAATATTGCTCGTCGGAACCGAGGGTGGATGAGCCCTCGCTCATGCGTGGTCTTAAAATTAATTTCAAGCAATATCGAAAGGTAATGATGCTACCTACAGCTGGCAATGTAATATTAATATTATCGTTGAATAAGTACGAAAGAATGAGGACGAACGGGGGGATTAAAATCCGTTGGGCAACAAATCGCGAGCCGAATACGTTTTATCTCATCGTGCCGGCGAACATTGTCCGTGGCTAAATGCGCCGAAGATTCATACAAAACAAGGGCAAAAGAATTGAAAAAGCAAATGGAGAAGCACACGAGATAATGGACATTGACATTGACTCACCGGAAGGATGCGTGTTTCTGTCGAAATGCGCGTTAAGCAGCTCTAGGGCTTGGGGCGTGAACGAGGTTCGCCGCTTCCGCTTTTTGCTAGGCTCCACGCCGATGAAATCCGTCAGGTGGTTGACACCGCTCTTATACCTGTAATCATACGCACTACTCTCAGTTGAAAGATGCTTACTCTTTCGAATTGCGGGGATTGATAATATTATTTTGGGAATTCCATATGAGATTTGTAACCGGGCTTACGTAAATGTGACTGAAATAAAATTTCCTTTTAATCGGCCGAGCTGAAACGAGATTGCATGTCAAGCAGGCGATATTCTCTAGATTACACGGCTAAAAGGCATTGGAAGTTACGAACATTAAATATAATGATCTAATTATTATTTTCAAAAAGAAAAATTTGGTAAAAATTGTCGATGAATTAATACGCGCTTTAACGTTAAGAGTTCACTCAACGGGAGCGAGTTGGTGCAGTTGGTGGGGCAATGTCGAGGGGGAGGGCGGAGATAGGCGGAGGGAGGTTGGAGGTAATAGGAGGCCAAGGGGATGGACAAATGAAACGAAGCGTATTAAAGCCACATTGAAAATTTGCAATTTTTTGTAATTTATTTGCAGTGCAGCGGGCACTTTCATATTTTCTCCGGTGAAAATTTTTGGCAATTGCGCGGTTGCGGCGGCAGCGGCGGCGGCGGCGGCGGCGGCGGCGGCGCTCAATCGAATCCCTCGTTTGAATTGGATACGGCGAAACAAATTGGCCGACATTCGCCAAGTATATCGCGCAAATTATTTCATCAGAATGAGGCTGTGCATTAAAACGCACCAACGGGCATGACGAAATATTTTATCAGTCCATCCCCGCGTCTCCGGACATTCGTCGAGCGCCACCGCCGACCTTTCCCATCCCTGTTTCAGCTCGCGTTTTTCCTTTTTCACCAATAACGGGAAAATCATAAAACCTGGACGATGGCGTATGTAACGGTGTTAGCCGTAGCCGCGGATATTATCTCGGCTCAACTGCCAGTGCTTAATAACGAAAATATGTAGATTTCTCGGTCACGGGGAGGCTCGGTGAGGCCAAGAGAGGAATATTAAGCGTCCGCGGCGTAATCTCCGCGGGACACGGTGCAGGAGGGTTGGAGGGTGAAGGGCACGGATAGCGGTGACAGCATCGTGTCGTCGCGTCGAAGGGAATTGCGGGGGCTCGCGGAGCTCGTACTTTCCAGCAGCGCGAAATTTATGTTTTTAATTTAACTCCGAATGACCAACTGTCGGGTAGCGAGTACGAGCAAGGGGCCGGGCGATCAGTCCATGCGTGAGAGGAAATCGGTCCGTGTGTGCGCAGTGCGAAATTAGCATCGCTCGGCGACATTTCGTCGAATCCACCGAAAACAATATGCTAATGGGCGGGGGGGGCGGCGAAGGAGAAGGAAGCAGGTAATGTATATACCAGTTTTTCGCGGAATGCGGCTTGCGCGTGAGAGTACGAGGAAAGCGCGAAGAGAAAAGGGAGTGAGTGGCGGGAAGACGTGTGTAGGATGTATGGAGTAATGCAATTAATGCGGGGATATTGAGAAGCTCGTATTTTAATTAAATACAGTCGTGGCTCTATTGATTTATCGCGGTATTTTCTCTTCTTGTTCACAAAAATATGGGAAGAAGGGCTATTTTCATTTTCGGTCGTCGTCAGACGAGGTTCCGGCTTTAATGAAAAGTACGCCGCGGCATTTTTCTTTCTTTCGTGTTTTATTCTACATTTGTAGAAGATAATCGAGACACTTATCAAAAATTACGCGAAGCAGCCAACGTAATATTCGCTGATAATTAATTAATTATTCATCAGCGATACTCCCAAATAGTATATCCAAGTAGTAAACAAGAGTCATCGCTTTTCCAAGATTTTCTCTGTCTTGAGAGTAGCGATACAGTAGGGCTACCGAAGATTGACATTTGTTTGGATGCAGCGCAAACATTGCAAATTCGGTTTCGTACTCTAAAATAAACACCCGCGACGGTAAGACGAATAAAGGAAGAAGAAGTAGAAGAAAAAGTTGAATAAGAAGAAGAAGAGAAGAAAGAGAAGAGAAAGATGATGAAGAAGAAGAAAGAGAGAGAGAGAGAGGAAGGGAGAGAGCGAGAGAGCTGGCGCACGACGATAAGTGTCGCCTCTCACGAGCGAATTCCAGGGAAAAGGGATGCGGGATATAGGTATGAGGATAAAGAAAGGAAGAGCGCTTGAAGCGGCTTGAAAGTGCGGTGGCGGCGGCGAGAGGTGGAGATGGTAAGGAGCAGTGGAAGGATAGAAGAAAAAGAAACGCGAAAGATGAAGGAGAAGGAGCGGCAGCTGGTGGGAGTTGGGCTGTCGCAACGGGAGGAGAGGAAGGCACATCAGAAACCTGATTTTAATTAGTCCACAGTTTAATTACTCAGCAGATAAATCGTGCACGTGCACCGCATAAACCAGCCGATTTCATTTTTCCGTGGTGCGACGCACCACATCTCGCGACCAGAGAGGGATAGAGAGTTTCGGCGTCGTTGTCGTTGTCGTCGTCGTCGTCATTGTCGTCGTCCCAGTCTTCGCACATTTACGTAGCGACTGCAGGTACGCGAGTGGGGCATGGTTGAGCCAAACGTGCGACATTACGTCCGAAGAATGCTGGATGCACAATCCTTGCATTTCCTGACTCCCGACCGACTCGGTTGCCTCTCGTCTGTGCGGTTTCGCTTGCCCTTTTACGAATTGTCAATATCGTGCGCGCGAAACGTTATTGAAATAAATTTTACAACGATGTCGGGCGCAATGGAAGACGTGCAAGGATCATACGAGTGTTATTTCTTAGTGAGCGGATGCGGTGGGATTTTTAGCTGAACTGAAGATATAAAGAGAGTGTAACCGTCGATGGCGCGATCCTCGTAAATTTGCAATTCGCTATTCGCCAAACGTGGCGATTTCGCGATAATAATATCCGAGAGGAGCGAGTTTCGAAAAAAAGTAAAAAGCAAAGAACAAAAAGAAAGTAAAATGGATATTTATGGAGAGCGCGCGGGTTCGTTTCGCAACTCCTTTGTTTACCGCCCCGAGCAAAGGCAGCGTACATAGAATTAAAACGAATTTATTTTACGAATCTTATAAAATTAAAGGCTAGTAGTGAATAGATGGCAAATGAATTTTGCAATCAACAAGGGGAATTGTATATGAATGGCACTACAGATGATTATAAAACTTAGCGCAACTTTGATTTAATAGTTGCAATATAATTACAATAATAATTGTAAAATTGACGTCTCCTTAATTGTGAGCATTGTGAAATTACGTAAGATTAATTTTCAATTATCTTATGTAATACATATATTGTTGGGCAGTACTGGGCGCAAATCAAGCCTCGACCCGAATGATATTCACTTTATAAAAAGTGGTTTGATAAAAAAGGTCGACTTTATCTTACAAGGCAATCAAAAGCCTTTATCAGCTCGATGGAAGAAAAGAGAGGATGAAAAAGAATGCGACATTTAAATAGACTAATTATAATTTCAATTTAAATGTTCCGCTTGAAATTTGCATGTTAATCTAATAATTTATGCGCGCAATCAAGGCAAATAAGTATCTTAATCGAACCGTTAATGCTAGTAGTTAATGATAGTCCCCGCATAAGGCCCCGATCAATACGTTTATACTCATAGCTGCACAAACGCTGCCCGCATTTATTTATTTTGTATTTATCATGATTTGCCACGTGTTTTCGTCAACTCGCGCTGTGTTGCCGAATATTGTTTTAATAGGCGGTGACGGTGGCGGCGGCAACGGCGGCAACGGCCGCAACGGCGCACGTAAATAATCTCCAGCCAAGAAGCTATATCTCAGGCCAGCAACGATAGTCCCAAAAGCCATGAAGAATTCCTACCAAGGGGGCACGAAGGGGGCTGAAGAAATGGCCGGCGAAGAGCAAAAAGGCAATCCGCCTTGGGCTGGCTCTCTTATTTATATCGGTAGCGATGCGGCGACCCGACGACCGGGAACTCGACCTCGCCAGGCGAAGGGCCTCCCTCACCCACCACCTCAGTCGGGAAATGTGTTAGCGCCGTATGACCCCCGCTAATAAAGTCCGGAGGCCCCCGAGGCGGGCGTGACGGCCGTGTTCTTGACCGCCGCCCTCTCTCCTGCTCCCTCCCTAGCCACTAGCCAACCACCACCGCCACCGAACCGTCCCAGAATTCGCAGCAGAGACCCGCGACGAGGTCTTCCCGATCGAGTCCCCTCTCACTCGTTTCCCGTTCCTTTCTGTTTTTTTTGTTTGTTTTTTTGTTTGTTTTTTTTTTGTTTTTTTTTTGTTTTTTTTTGTGTCATTGAGCGAACAGAGCGGGTTACCACCGAAAAGTATGCGCCCTGACGTTGCAGTTTATTAGGCGGGGGCGTTGGTTAGCGATGCGCGCGGATTAGAGCGAACACGGGCAAAGGTTTTAAAGTTACGTAGCTCAACAATATTAAGGAATTCAGGACGATGTCTATGGACATTCTAAAGCGGCGGTAGTCGCGAATTAAAATTTATTTTATCGGCGTCCTATGATCGCCTGCGGCTTATCATTCTGCAAATTATGATTATTAGGTGTTGTTGTCACTATGTCCGAGACAAGCCTTTTCATTTTAGAAAATTCAACGACAATCGCAACTTCAACGAAGGTTAATGGCCGGTAACTTCATAACAAAATAACTCGATAATAATTATTCGATATTATTTAAAAGAGTCGCGTTGTGAACTGGGCGGCACAAATTTTTTCTTCATTCTGACATCTCGTACAAAACCATAGATCGTTAACAGTTTGAGAGAGATAAAGATCACATTAGCGTTTATCAAATGCTTGTGTTTAATAAGAGAGCCAGGATAATTTCAATAACATTTGCGATTGAATTTGATCGTAACTAATTCCACAAACTTTTCAATCGCACTCCCCATGTGTACACGAGCTTTTACTCATGTTCCTAAGTGATTCAAAATTTACAAGTATATAAATATCCTTTATGCTTAACGAAGTTGATTCCTATCTCAGGCTAATTAAAAAAAAAAGAGAGATAAAGCACGAGAGCGCTGTTTCATCTAATTGAGTTTGTACTTACTAAAATCAAATAAGCATATATAATGGTGTTTACAGTGCGAGTTGTAAATATGCGCGTTACATACAAATCCCGTCATACTTGCGCTACAGAGTTCAGAATTTATGTCGGTAAGTTTGCTGCTCACAAAAGAGAAAAGAGACCGAGAGAGAAAGAGAGAGAGAGAGAGAGAAATAAAAACGGCCCACTCGCAATTTCACGTGCGTATCTCGATAATCCCGCGTCGCTCATCTTCTTTTTTCAACTTCTTCTCCTACCGATCCACTACCACTACGTCCCCTCCCTCGCTCGCTCCATTGCCGTGCCTTCGTTCCCTACCGACGCCGTCCCTCTCATAATCAACATTCCAAGTATTTATGATGGCCGCGGATCCGCAATTAATCGAGCCGATTCAATTAGCGAATTGGCAATTAACGTGAACACCTTCGCGCGCAGCCAAGGCCGCCTGGGACAGAAAGTTGATCTCACCCGTCGATGCCGTCCGTGGCGGGGTTCTCCATCTCCTCCCCTCGATCCTCCCTCCGCCCCGCCGTCAAATCGCCAATCCTTCAATCACCCCCGTGGCTAATTGAAGAGAAATTGGCCTAGTGGCGATCGGAAAAATTGCCCCTCCCTCATCGAGCATCATCATCGCCCTGCACAAACGTCTCTCACTTTCACACTTGCCTCCATTCTCCCACGCGTCACTCGCAATTGCACAATATGCACTGGCGGTTTTATCGAAATACACTTTAATTAGCGCCGTTTCTCCGTTTCTCGATAGCTGGGTTTTTTTTTTTTTGTGGTTTTTCTTGTTTCTTCATTCTTTGGCGACGGTGGCTGGTGGTGAGGTTACTTATGGCATTAGAAAATCGCCGATGCCAGAGCAAAGTGACGGATTGTGCGGACGGGAAGGGGAAGGGGAAAAATCGCCGGATACATCATTATTATGCGCGCCGAAGATGCTATTCAAATAATTCTCGAGAATAATGTGCATTGAGATTTTCCGGGCGCCGTGGACGGGATATCCTGATTGGAAAAGTCCGTACATAATTATTTGATAAAAACGCGCGGACAATAATGAACGGGTAGGAGCAATTTACGAGAGCGTTAAGGAGAATTACGACAATCTTGCGTCGCTTTAAAAAGTCAAGCGAGAAAAATGACAATCCGGGTTGATAAGCATCGGCGGCAACCGAACCGGCAAGAAAAACACTTATTCATCAATTTATTATACCCGAGGCGAGCAGTTTCCGTCTTTTTGCCGTCGAGCCCTCGACGAGAAATCTACTTATTGAGAAAGAACGATACAGAACGATACCCGCGCGCTTTTTGCCATAGGCCCGAAGAAGAAAGCAACCGTATCGCCTTTATAACGGATCGGAATGCGCGCTACATCTCTCACTCTCGTGGCTTTATCTTTTATGCAATCGGTGTCGCGCGCCGTCGACGTCGTGCATTGTTTTGGAAGACGCATCGTAATTCCCTTTTCGCAAATAAGTGACTTGGCGGCAATGAGCCAAGGATAACACAATGGAAACTCACCTATCCTCGGCCTCCTTCATCCACGTCTCTAGCACGGGCTTGATTTTCACGGCGCTCTTTGGCGTTATGTCAAGCTTCTCGAACCTAGAGGTGAAGAATCGGAAAATCGAATGTTATGGAACGATGCTTTTTCATTTTTTGGGTTTTTTTTTTTTTTTTTTTGGATTATTAAAAACATGCAAAAACTAAAAAGTGAGATTTTATTGATATTTACTTTTTTTTTAAATTTTCTTTTATTTCAATTGTTTTTTTTTTCTTTCTTTTTTCATTTATATTTCAAGTAAGCGAGAACTTTCTTCAAACACATACAAGCAAAGTCGATTTTTTCTCCATTTTATTATTATTATATATATATATATATATATATTTTTTTTTTATTTGATTGAGAAACAGTGACAAGTTAATTATAAGTTGGTAGAATTTATGGGAAATAAACGCGCTCTTACGAATTATATTAATTCTAATATCCCAAATGGCATTGCCAATTTTACTAAGTATTTCCAAGCGCGTAAAATTATCGTTCAAGACCATAATAAATTTAATCTAATCTGTAAATTTTTGAAGTTTGATAAAGTCTCTGGTACAAATACCAGTTTTACAAATAATGCACAAATTGTTAATGTGAATTAAAATCTTTACGTGTGATTTACTATTCAACTTCATATTAGCATATAAACTTAATAATAAATGCATTTACTTTTTCATTGCAAGTTGGAAGATCTTCACTGAATTATGGCCATTTTCAACTAGGAAAATAACTTAGAAAGTGGTTCGTACCTCTTTAAAGACAGCACGTGTATACGACACGTTTAAACAAGTAAACTAAGCCCATAATTATTTTAGAAAGATCATTTTGATTATGAAATGCAAATATTCAAATAAACGATGTAATAATTTTATTAGCACATTACTTCAATCACTACAGATTATGATTTTATCAATAACAATAGCAATAACAATGACAATAATGATAGTGATAATAATAATGATAATAATGAAGGAGATAATAACAATAATAATAACAATGATAAAGATAATAATGATAATAACAACAGTGATAATGATAATAATGATAATTATAATATAATGACAATGGTAGTGAATAATAATAATGGTAACTAATTTTTCGATTATACGTATTCAAGTATTTAAAAAAAAAAAAAAAAAAAAAAAAAAAAAAAAAAAAAAAAAAAAAATTGCAATAAGGAGACAAAATTGGAAAAAAAATCGACTTAAAGCTATTGCTGTGTAATTATCGACTAAAGGAGCACTAAAGAAGCATGCATTATTCGATAACAGGACATTGACAATGCGTGCATGCGCGTTGACTTGGCGATGCCATGGGTTTTTGATGTGCCAACGTGTTCATCCGATCTTGCGAAGTGAATAAAAAAAAGAGTCTCATCGACGCTGTATAGGTCCGTAGACTTCCCGAGGAAAAACAATTGTAATTATGTAATTAGAGAAGCTAACGAGAAAGTCGTTAGGAAGCTCAATGTAGGCACAGGAGCGAGATAAATGACAAATCGGAGCCTTTAGCGCGTTGGCGACATCATGCCCAAGCTTGCCAATGCCCTGGCTCGGAGAAAGTTAATAATTACAAAAGTGCTCCTTTTGCAATTCCATTACAAATTAACCAATGCATTATTTTTATTTCTTTATTTTTTTTTCAACTCTTCTTTTCTCGATCACTCCTCACTTTTTGTCTTTCGAGTAAAAATTGGAAAGTGGCAAAACTATTACTGCAGCTATACCCAATATATGCACTTTATTCGTTACAATGACGCTCATGGATGTTAAGCAACCGAGAATCAATTATTATTTATTTATCGTATACTGTTATTTATAAAGTTATGAAGATTTATGATGCCATCGGGGCTCGATCGACAATTCAAGAAGCAAAGACTAGTCTTTTTTTCTTTTCTCTTGTTTCTTTATTCTATTTTTTCTTTTTTCAATTTTGGTCTGTATGCTTGTTTTTGTTTGTGTTTGCAAGAACAATCGTTTAGGCGCCGTGAATGACGATCATCGATACTCTCTCATAAATATTGGATATGACTGCAGGTTTTAAGAATTTTAGGTAAATTAAATAATGAATGTGGGGTGAACGTACATATGCTGCTGAGCGTACATCTGGAAAGCCAGGGCACTGGGAAATCACCAATGCATCAATTAGTCAAAACGTAATAAGCTAACATTGGTCGATAAAATGACCGGCTTTTTCACGGTGGTTCGTGTAAGAACGAAAATGTAACTCAAGACCGAAGTCTCATTAACAACAATAACAATAACAATAATAATAATAATAATAATAATAATAATAATAACAATGATAATAATAATAATAATAGTAGTAGTAGTAGTAGTAGTAGTAGTAGTAGTAGTAGTAGTAGTAGTAGTAGTAGTAGTAGTAGTAGTAGTAGTAGTAGTAGTAGTAGTAGTAGTAGTAGTAGTAGTAGTAGTAGTAGTAGTAGTAGTAGTAGTAGTAGTAGTAGTAGTAGTAGTAGTAGTAGTAGTAGTAGTAGTAGTAGTAGTAGTAGTAGTAGTAGTAGTAGTAGTAGTAGTAGTAGTAGTAGTAGTAGTAGTAGTAGTAGTAGTAGTAGTAGTAGTAGTAGTAGTAGTAGTAGTAGTAGTAGTAGTAGTAGTAGTAGTAGTAGTAGTAGTAGTAGTAGTAGTAGTAGTAGTAGTAGTAGTAGTAGTAGTAGTAGTAGTAGTAGTAGTAGTAGTAGTAGTAGTAGTAGTAGTAGTAGTAGTAGTAGTAGTAGTAGTAGTAGTAGTAGTAGTAGTAGTAGTAGTAGTAGTAGTAGTAGTAGTAGTAGTAGTAGTAGTAGTAGTAGTAGTAGTAGTAGTAGTAGTAGTAGTAGTAGTAGTAATAATAATAATAATAATAATAATAATGATAATACATTAAAAGAACGAAGAGAATGAAGAAGAAAAAAGGGTATTAATAACAAAGAGGAAGCTAATTCCGCTTCCAGCTTGATTAATACATTGCAAAAGATTCTTATTAATTACATGGACCACCATGACTAAAGCTGGTCACATAATTTATTACTAAGCAATAACCAATCATTAATTATCATTCGCACATTTATTATGACGATATCGAATGTAATGATATTCACTAGGAATCGAAATATCATGGAAAGTCTATTCGATTACATTGGCTTTGAATATCTACCGAAAGCAATGAGCGCAAGTGTCTAACAAAACCTTGACACCTCATTTACAAAAATACCAATTAAAAATCAATCCCATTGTAAATGTAATAATTATAAGTAGAAATAAACTAATCGTAATTGGAAAAGGTTATCAAACAATTTTCAATACTATATTTGGAATGTGAAACGAAAGTATTCTCATTAAGCCGTTCACAAATTACATTTAAAGGTACTCGCGCGTACAAGACGTTTCCCCCCTCCCTGCCCCCCGCCCCCATATATATCTTTGATAATTTCTTACTTGACCCACGCGCACGCGCACACTCACACGCACACAACCATCAAACATGAGCATCGCCGCTTAAAAGTTTTCTCTCATTCTTTTTTACTGCTGTTTCACATCAACGTAATATATCATCATTAGAAGGAGCACTTTAATAGAATCCAATAAGGATACTAATCGCACGAGAAACAGAAAGAAAAACGACCGAACCAATAACGGCGTACGCCCATGTCTGCTGCACGCACACGCTTCTAATAATTACACTTAGAGACAAATATAACATGTGTTTCATAAGTAAATATCGAGTTGATCGTTGGCGTTTCTCACCTGCAAATGGCACTTTGGCTGTAGGCCGGGCCCTCAGTCACGCTGAGGGCCTGACCGACCTGCGTCTGCGTCAGCCCCAGTGACACTCGGCGCTGCTTAAAGGCTTTAGCGAATTCCTTTATTTCGTCTAAATTAACGCCATCAACAAGGTTGTTCGTGGCTTTATCAATCGTGGGTTGATCTGTAATTGCATTTTCAGCTGTGAATTAAATCTCGGTACTGTCGATGAAGATTAATCGAGGAAGCCCGCCGTGTAGCCTACTTATTATAATTATTCTGCTCTCCCATTGCCATCTATTTCTAATGGATTAGAAAAGTCCAATAAGAGGGAGCGGGCGAACCGTTCCGAGTCCGAGTCCCCTGCATTAATCGATAGGATGATTCGAGTTTCAGATAGAGCGACCTGTATCCAGTAAATTGTAAATTGCGGCGGGACTTGGATGTGTATAAAAAACCCGATACCGGACAATCAATCATTTCTATTTTAAGGATTTTTCAATCGAGAGGAGCAGCCGTTGTGCCAATGCCTCATGGCGGCTCGATGCGAAGCGCCGCAAATATAATGGCCCACCGAGCGGAGCCGCGGAGATGCTTACGGGACGCGGAGAAAATCATTCCGCGTTAAATAACCCGGCATAAATAAATCGGTTTCTCTCTCGACTTTCCAATCGCTCCAACTGCTCCGATCCCCCATCCCCATCACCAATACCCTCCCTCCTACCCCCTCCCCCCTACTCCCCACTCCCCACTCCCAACTCCCCTTCCAACGCAACTTTATTTACTTACTAATCGCAATTACATTTATTGGACTCACTTCCTATTAGCTCGCCGCTTCCTCCCCATAACGGGCCCGCATATTTATCTTCTCTCTAGATTTACGGCCCCTCGAATAGCCATAAAATAAGTTTGTTAAACATTTAAAGTCAATTAAAGCGTCGTCAACACATTGCCGCGAGCGATCCTGCGAGTTGAAACTCTTTAATCAACACTATGTATCTCGACCGTCTATCCGCTCTTAATTCAGCGACCGGCAAAAGCATTAAAGGCGGCTAACGGCTAATAATTCGCGGCTACGCGCCGATTAAGATCCCAGCTGCCGTTGTCCCCGCTAGCCGTGTCCCACCCGCGAGTGACGCATACTCACTGGAGGAGTCGTTGAGGAGGTCGTCGTCTTCATCCTTGACGCTGTGGACGCTGTTGGGCGAGGCCTTGACATTGACGCTGGTCGGGCCGTGCGTCGTGGTGATGGTGATCTCGCCGTTACTCGCTGCGAGCCGATTTAGGGCCGAGGCAGCCGAGACCGCTGATCCGTTAAGTGGCGAGGACTGCTCCACCCGTTCCCTGTGGTGCTTCTCCGACTGTTGCTGCTGCTGCTGTTGCTGCTGCTGCTGTTGCTGTTGCTGTTGTTGTTGCTGTTGCTGCTGTTGCTGCTGCTGCTGCTGCCGACGATAATGATGATGAGGATGATGAGGACGGAGTTTGAGGGTGACGATGACTGACCATTGCGATGGTCAGTGAAACGGGCTTATAGTCTAGTGCGCGATTATAGTGCGGGGCTCATCGAATCGATTGGGTATGAGAGGCCGCCTCCACGGGGGATGATAGGCACGGGTACGGGCACTTGGTGTATACGATGGTACATTAGGATATGGTGACTGGAGAAGCGGGGAGGTATTTTAATTATTAGCTCGTTCCTATTGTCGCTCGAATGTTAATTCGAGCTATAATATCGACTAATTAAAGGCCTCTCCACATCCCTTCGATATTATCCGCATAGTGAGTTATTTTTGTAACAGATTGCCTAATAATTGAATGAAGGGTATTAATTTTTGGAAACCTCGATGTTCCTTAATATTTGAGTGAACAAAGTTCTGTTTTAAATTTAACGTCTCAAACGAGGCATATTAAATTTGCCATTAACTTGGTCTTTATATCGGTAAATTACAGAATAAAAATTACATCGATAGTTTCTTAAAAGTAATCGCTCGTTATTTATATACGACAAATTTAAAATATCTGCAATTTTACGATTATTTCTGTGTGCCATTAATGTTAAGATATGAAAATTTAAATACCATTGATGAGGGACGGGGGAGACCGGGGTGGTGATGGTGATGATATAGAAAGGAGGGGGCCTCAAGAATTTTCAAAATCTTAACCATTATTAGCTCGAGGTTATATGTTGCATTGATCAACATCCAACTAGTATTGTCTTGAGATCATTAACGCGTAATTGTTTTTAACATCGGACTATAACTAATAATAATTGAATATTCAATAAAAATGCCGTGCCCGACTAAATCATTAATTACTCTCCTTTTTAAGAGAATTGTGTTTATCATTAATCTTTTTTTTCTCCTTGTTTTATATTTTCTTCTCTCTCTTTCTCTCTCTCTCTCTCTCTCTCTCTCTTTCTCTCTTTCTCCATCTGTCTCTCTTGGTGAAGCCTCGCGTATTCCAGTTATCACGTCGAAGCGTTCTTCACATCTTTCAATTGTGTATTCTTATAATAATAAGGCCTGAGAGCGTTGTGGACCGGAGGGCAATTCGTCGTTCTAATTAGTGACGGAAGTGCCATTCGCCGGACGGGAATACTTTCTTAACAAGATTACTCGACGACGAAGGAGGCGGATTTTTTTCTGTTTCAACGCTCTTAAAGTAGTATATTCTTATTTAATTTTGTCTTTTTTGCCTACTTACGCGGCTCATAACTTATAACCGAAGATTTTCAAAAGGAGCGCGGACGTTTATTTTTATTTCACGAAATAATTCAGATTCGAAAGTAGTTTCGGCTGTGCTAGTAAATCGCGTTTGGGGCTGTTTCAGAATTCCAAAAAGGCTATGCAAACCAAGAGCAAAATTGCGAATGTTTATTGGGAACTCGAATAATTACCACGATACTACTGCAAATCGTCGCGAATGAAGTTTTACAACATCTAAGGGTACGAATGCAAAGCTTAGAAAGGGGATGGCGGTGGGAAGAGGCGGGTAGTGGTGGAGCAGCTTTTATTTCGATAATGAATATTTCATGCAGTTACAATTAAAAATAAAAATAACAATAAATGCGTACGAATGCGCGAGATTTTTTATTACATTGCGCGCAACATTTACCATATTTAGTTTCTCTATAAATGTAAATTCTTGTTTTAATAAGCTTTATTTTTCCATCATTTTGTGCAATTTCTTTCGAAATCTCAAAACAGCCGTCACGGTTAAGAAATTATACAACAATATTTCAAATAAGTAATTACAGTTAAATGAGTAATATTTAAATGTATGAATTACGTTAATCGAAAGCATTACTTATAATAGATTGACAGCAGATATGTCTTTAATCACAGATGAATTAAGTATGCAAATTTAACGGCACAATTTGAAAGGTGAATTAAATTATAATCGAAAGTGCTTAAAAATTCAATTTCTAATATCTACAATTGCACGGTTATTCATTGACAACGAAGCTCATCTATAATTAATATTATGTATTGTCTCAGACTGAGATAGCACTATTATTCATTAATGCAGACACTAAATACGTATTTTAACAGATAATATATCTATAACGGCAATATTATATAAATATATATAATTTCAATTCCGGTGGCTGGAAGTTTCAAAGCCACAGTTAAAAATCCCTTGATGCTTTGGATCGCGGGAATTTAACACGAGTGCTCATCCGACATCGAGTGCTGCATTCGCGGAACGCGCAACGCGCAACGCGCAAGACCTCTAATCAGGATCAGAGAGACGACATGGGCTTGATTGATTAGTGACTAATGTTCGGTAAGGCGCCCGTCACCTCGTAACGAGAACATGTCGATGCGTCACTCGCGTACGCGTAAAAATTCCCACTCACCGCGTAATGATTGATGTGTGATCCATGCCGATGTCCATGTTGTTGGGGCGAGGTGGCGAGGAGCGGCTGCTGTTGTTGCTGCTGCTGCTGCTGCTGTTGCTGCTGCTGTTGCTGCTGGGATGCCGCCTGCTGCTGTGAGGCAGCCTGCTGCTGGGCCTGATGGGCCGCCTGTACGGCCTGGGCCTGGGCCGCCTGGGCCGCCTGTAGTAGCTGCTGGGGCTGCATCGCACTGAGCAGTTGCTGGCTCGCAGAGCTGTTGCTGAGCAAGTGCGGCAGGGCCGCGGGGTTGAGGCCCAAGCCCGGGGCTAGGCTCGGACTCGTCGGCACTGTTCGCGAGGGACAGGCAAATAGAGCACCACGTTCAGTCGTATATCGCGAGTGGCTACGAGAGAAGCTTTTACGGGCCTCGCACGATTGCCCGAGTCACGAGCAATTATTATTTAAATATGGTGAAGGATAATTTAATAAGGAAATTGCTTGGGACGCCGACACGCATGCTGCTGTCTACCTTTTTGCTCGGCCGATCGGTGCCGACCTGCACAGCCTGACTAATTGAAAAAACTTTTCCGACTCCCGCGAGAGACTAGCGGGGCGAGAAAAATCTTATTCCACCAACTAACTTTATTAATAGGTCTATTCTATGATGTAAGTACACATTGGCCGAGATTTATAATAAAAATGAAATGAGAAGGACTCGATGGTGGGGTGAGACGGTGGGGTTTGGGTGTGGGCGTGCTTTTCCGTCTATATAAATACATTATAAGTCATCTAGTCCATTATGGCAAACTAAAGTGAGGATAAAAGTTGCGTCGATAGGCTCTTCCGTTAAGAAAATTATTCCACGGAGCTCGATTTTCACCACCGATGAAAGAAAATTGTAAATATTTATCAAGCCCTTTTCCATCGGTATTAATACGTTATTTCTAGCGCATAGGCTATTCATTTAATGAATGCGTTGAAAAATGTTTCCCTTACGTATAATCGTCGGCTAATATCGCCAAGGAAATCACGAAAATAAATATATATTTCATATATACGGTTCTGCATTGCTTAAATACGAGTAATATTTCGCGATCCGAGTGCAGTGTAAAATAAAAAAATACAACCAATACGATATAAGCGAATCGAAAATAAAATAAATACGATGATTATAAAAGTGTAAAATTATAAGTTACGTTGATCATCCAGATGGAAAAGGTAATTTAAAAGATATACATGTTTCATTCATTAATAGCTCTTGTGCTTATGAAACAAAGAAGAAGAAAACAAACGAACAAACAAACAAGCAACAACAACAAAAAAAAAAACAAAAAAAAACTAATACTAATGAAACACTTTGTGTCTCGATAATACAACAAATGCATTGATATTAATATAATTTACGCTAATTCATGTTCCTCGTAGAGATAGATAATTTTAGATAAAAGTAGGCTTAAAAATATTCACATGTATAAGGCCAATGAATAAACATTGCTTGCTTGCTTGGGAGAGTAATGGCTGGTGGTGGAGGAGGGGAAAATAAAAGGTAAAATACTACTTTGTGATGCGATTGTAAGAGTGGCCGATCTGCTTAAAGCAACAGTCGTTTGTAATTCGTTTACCGTTGTTCGTAGGAGTGTTCATCATGCCTTGGGGCTGTGCGATCGACTGCAGATTCGCAAGCGTCGTCGACACGACTTGACCGTTGCTCAGCGCTAGGTTTACTATTTGGTTGTTGGTACTAACGTGGCTCACGGGAATGGTCAGAATGGTTTGTGTGGCAATTCCTGCAAAGATATTCCAGCGTTACAAAAGAATGATGATAATCATCGCTACGCTATTAGTATAAAAATGGAAATTTTTTACGTTTGATTTATGGGATGCGATTAGATAATACTGAAATTGTAATGCAATTACATTTAAGCCTATGTTTATTTATCTTCGATAGTTTCAAGTATTCGAATAACGGAATAAATCTGTCTAAGCTATGATTTACAATCGGAAAATAAATCCACACACACGCGCACACGCGCATGCACGCACGCACGCACGCACGTACGCACGCACGCACACACACGCGCGTAGTGAGAAATCTATATATACGTGCACATACGTGGCATAAATAATACGTTCTAACACACCAAGTACTAATTAAATACAAATGTAAATTATTATTACTTGTATTTCAAAGAACTTTATTAGATTGTATGAAATCACAGGAACATATTATGTACATGCATAGGTCACATTTTTGAAAGAATCGCGCTGCATAAATACATAAGTATTAAATGATATATAATTAAAATTGAAATTGTATTTTTTTTTTCAAGTTTTTTCTAGAGCGACTAATTAAATGTTTGCTAACGTATTTGAATTAAAATAAATCATCTTTAATTAAAATTGCAATTATAATGAATATAATAATGATGATGATGATGATGACGATGACGACGACCAAAACAACAACAACAACAACAACAACGACAACAACGACAACAACGACAACAACAACGACGACAATAACAATAATAATAATAATAATAATAATACTACTAATAAAACTATTTTTTTTCTAATTAAGAATTCTTTGAAATTTCAATATTATAATTCGCGACAAACTAAAGAATTTATTTACACATGGATACGGACACACGCGGGCGTATGTGAGATCGTATGTATGTATATTATGTAGTCGATACTTGAAAAACTAGAGTTCCATTAGCTGTCACCTTTACATCGTAGTATTATTATCGCGCATATGATCAATAATTGCGCGGCAGTTACCATTTGAAGTATATTATATTATATTTTCATCGGCTTTAAGTGCGAAAAAATTTATGACATCTAAAGCGCGGCTAATAATAATAAAAATACTTAAAAGGCATATATTATCAGTAATAGAAACGTTAAAAAGAAATGTTTCGATTACCGTCGGTAACGTTAAACGAGCAATAATATGCAATATATTTGTATACTGGTATGATAATTATTAATGCGGAGCAAAGAATTTGTGCTATATCCGACTGGTTATTATGCACGATCGTTGAATAATTAAAAGCAGCGCTTAATAATTCGCAATATTTCGGCACATAATAATTCGAAAAAGTTTACGAGAATATGAGACCGCCGAGTGAGCGGCAATCCAAGCCAACTCTTGCGTCAGCGGCTGCCTATTAATCGCAAAATTAATTTACTAAAAAGAAAATACTACGATTACGAAATGGAGCAATAAAATTTGAAAAGTTCATTTAAACTAACATACTTTTACGTGCGCGCCGCCGCACCGAGGAAAACCCAATCCGCCAGCATAAACAATTGTCGCGATCAGTTACATAAGGCCAGCGAGCGCGACATTATCGGCCGCACGCCTCAAAGGTACATTATACTGCCAATGACGTTAAACACACGGCCAGTAGTGGAGCTTTATCATCCCCAGCCTCGTATAATTTATGCGCTGAACACCCCCCGTGGCTGGTAGGACACGCACGCGTAAGCGCAGGCGCGAGACGTAATTCGCGGCGTACGTCCGTCCGTCGAGATGCTTCGAATTTTGGGCCCGGAGCCGCGGCACGAGCATCCCGTCGGTATTTCAAGTTCGTCGAGAGCCACCGAGAGAGAGAGAGAGAGAGAGAGAGAGAGAGAGAGAGAGAGAGAGAGAGAAAGAGAGAAAGAGAGAAAGAGACAGATAGAGAGGGAGAGAGAAGGAGAGAGAGAGAGAGAGAGAGAGACGCCGTGTCGAGGCGGGATAAAGATCGCCCTGCACGGCGGATCAAGAGGGAGGATCGCGAGGGAGAGGCTTGGGATGGGTGGGAGGAAAGTACCGAAGTGTCCGGGCGCAGTAAAGTTATCCGACTCCGAGGGAAGGATTATTAGACAAGCCACGGAGCGAGTAACCTCCTCTCCGCGCGCGCATCCTAGTTGGCAAACTATTATCACCGTCTTAATGCCGAGTTGCAGGGAGACCGCCGCGTACCTCCACGGCCCCGGGCTCACTTCCCCGGGCTCATCTCCGCGGCGTCGCGGCGCTCGAGATGGACGCCTAATCATATTTAGAACTGTTTCAGGATTAGCCTCGGAACCCCCGCGCTAATCTGATTATCCTGTACACGCTCTTAATATGATTACCGATCATGAGTAGCTGGTTGTATAACCCTCGGCATTGTGTTGGCGGATGTGGCGCCCGTCCGCAAAGCCCGCGCACACCCGGCCAACACAGCCATAAAAGTTTCGCACATTGTGGCCGGAGATAAGCCGAGTGCCGGGGTGCACGACGATGATGCGTATGTGCGCCGGGACGCGTGGCCGAGGCGAGCATCGATCGGGTTGCACGCAAACCCCCGGAACCTCGACCACTTGTTGTTTCGTCGGCGAACTCGGTCGCTTCCGCGATGGCTAGAGAATATAGAGGCTGAGCCGAGTGCGCTTCTTTTATCTTCGTTGGGACGTTCATTGGGACGTTCGACGGGAGAGGAACGTAAAGACGAATCAGCGAGAGGAGGGGAAGTTTTAATGCGACCTGGCCGATACAGAATACGAGCTCGGAGGCAAGCAGTCAAGTGCAATTATCTCAATGAATTTTTGCTTTTATGCGCCGCTAGATAATATCCCTGTTGATCTACTATATATTTTAGTTTGTGTGGACTTAACCCGTCCAAGATTATGGATGCCGAAGTAGTGTACTTTGCCAACAATATTAAGTACGTGGATGGAGAGGGCGCTCGGCCATCCGATCAACTTTCAAATCCACGTAAATTAGAAATCTGCTAACCTTATACGAGATCGAGTAGCTGATTTGTTTTTTCTTTTTTTGGCTTTTTTTTGTTACGTTTTTTTTTCTTCTTTACGTAGAGCCTCATCGTATTACTAGCTCACGTTGATTCACGACGAAAGCGTTGGAACGTTATTCCATCATGAAATTGCGCGAAAAATCGCTCGCAATCGATAGTTCCAAATAGGTAACGTTAGATAGACGGTGGGAAGCGTTTGTTAATTAAAGAATTTCAATTTATCCACGTGATTGCCCAAGGCACAAAACTCCTTACAAGAAGTTCGTTAGAACTCTCAAGAAGCTTGAGGTCGTGCGTAACTATATACGAAATACCTTTAAGAATTACTAACTTCATCGTAGAAGTTCACTAGAACATTGGCGGAGCATTGGCGGCCAAATTGCACAAGCTAAACAGTAAGATTATTACTTTCTCAATTGGGAATGAATAGCAGGGGTGAAAATATTTGGTAATAATTATTATCTCATTTTCAATTATTTTGTTAAACTGATATTGCTATTGCGTTGCAATGATATTTTTTCGCATTCGCGCCCTTATCAAAGACTTGTGACTCGTCTAATAAGGAAGCGATCGATCGTTGAAAGTTTAAACATTTTCGCACCGAGTTCCGAATATAGAAGCAAATGCGAAAAATAATAGGGTCGGTGATGTTTGCATAATAAAATAAGCCCCTCATCAAAACGCTTTTACCAATGTCCTTAGAAATTCGCTAACTTGACGTAACTTGTGATCGATTGGGCGACGACCAATATAAACTCGAACGGAAGTCGTGTACCATCTTCCCTTACCCCATCCTTACGCGACTCGGGCACTCGAGGAGCAGGGGAAGAGACCGTAGACAAGTGGCACATCTTCGCTGCTGAGACTCGCCGATTGAAGTTAACCGACATTGATTACGCGAGTGACATCCAAACGCATTCGAAATATCCATAACTGCTTCCTCTATAAGGACTCTAACGAGATATCCACTCGAAGCCAGTGTCCATCATGGCCGCGTACTTTCTCGAGTTGTTTCGTGGGGTGGAGTGGACTAAGCTCGTAAGCTCGGGACAAGTTATCGCCCGCGCGTACTGGCATATCGGCAGAAAGTGCACAACACTCGCTTGTCAATCGCGCAAGAACCAAGTTAAGCTAAAGGCGCTGCAATCAATGGGAATAGTGTCCGAATCTACGCCATCGTCGCGATGGTTGCCTCGTATTCTCCTTCGCTCTCTCCCTCTCTCTCTCTCTCTCTCTCTCTCTCTCACTTACTGGAACACACTTTATAACGGTTCGAAAGAGGCAAGTGGCAAGCATAGGGCTTAGTCAGACATCGAGTGGCAATAGATGCTAGAAGCTAAGCTAACGGAGCTCGCTAAAGGGCTCGCAAATGACGAGACAAAGAGAGGCGAAATGTACGTACGAGTGAGTCTGACGCATATACTCGCAAGAAATGGCCGAGAGATGGTCGGGAGGGGTCCAGATACATAGAGTCGACGATAGATATAGATAGATAGATAGAGAGAGAGGGGGGGGGAGAGAGAGATAGAGAGGACGAGAGGCAGAAAGAGAATAAAGAGGCCGGGGAGAGTGAAGGAGGCAAGAGAGGGTTGGTAGTGAGACGTTAATTATACATTGAAATTAGTTGGCGAGTTTGCCCTGCACTGCTCGGGTTTGGCTTGAGACTAGCCAACACAGCGCCGCATGGCCTGCTAAGTATATATGGACGACGAGGACGAAGCCGATGGGCGAAGAAGATAGAAGGATAGAACGACAAGGAATAAGAGATAGAGATGGAGATGGAGAGAGGAAATTGCATGAGCGTAGGGTGTTGGGTGTTGGGTGTTGGGTGTTGGGTGTTGGGTTTGGGGTGTGGGGTGTTGTAAGGGACGTTGAGGGGGCGAGGTGGCGGTGAGGCGCGGGGGCGGTGAGGGGAGTGGGAGGGGATGGGAGAGATAGCGGTTAGCCAGAGATAGCCGATATTAGTATAACGGCACAAACTCGATTGTGCGATATTATGCAGCCGTCGAAGTGTGATTAGGGCTTCATCCGGATACAAACCGAAATCTGAACTTACGTTGGAGTTTGAAATTGCGTGCTGCTAGTGGAAGTGAAAACGTGAGAATGAAAAGGAATGGAAAGCACTTTTGTAATGTTTCTTTCGATTTGTCTTGGAATATTATTCTTCACTAACAATGTCCATAAAACATTATTATGCAATCAAAATTTAGGCAAAATTTCACTAATTAAATTATATAATGTAAAAGACTAATAAATTAGGATTGAAATTATGAAAGGGATCTTGATTTGGATAAATGATCGTATTTATTCAAATTTTTTTTAGAGATGTTGCAGTAAATACTTGAGCATTGAGTAACAAATCAATTAGGTAAATATTCCAACGAAATGCAAAATTTATGTAAGTTTGATATTCGCAAGGATATGTTTGTTTAACTAGACGATCTCTTACCAAATTATATCGCTCTGTATAATTTGGCATAGGATACGGCTGATGTGATTCGAAGCCTATTTAGTTGGACGAATGGAAATTGAAAAACAAAATATACATTTTCATGCTTACTTTACTTTAATATTGGTGAAAGGACGCAAGAGAATCATTCAAGGGAGCACGAAATTGTTTTAAGCGCATATAGTAAGGATTTGTTAATCTAGCGCCATTGTTAAAATTTCATTTAGACAATCTCGAATTAAATATGCACCGCATTTTAGAAAGCTAATTTGAAATGACAAAGACAATATAAAGGTATTGATTGAAACAAGCCACTGAATAATAACAGGAGAAATTGGTACGAGATTGAATATATCCAAACTCGATCGTTCGTGATAATACGAAACTAGTTCGTTTAGTTTTTCAGCTTCATATTTAGATTACATATACCTCCAAAGAAACAAATATGTTGTAGCGCATAATCCATTTGTTTTTTTTTCCAATATAATGATAACTGCAGGTGAGAAGTGAATTGCATAGAATAATGGTAAGTATAAGCGATCATAAATCAGAAGAGATAAGTCGGTTGAAAGCACTTGACAAGCGGATATTTAAAAGCCGAAATTTTGAGAGGAATTGTTTTTTAGCTTCGAATAAATTGGATGATTTGTTTTAAGGAAAAGAGGGCAGAATTTTTTCATATAATATATATATATATATATATAATGTTTCGTCATTATAATGCCAACATTTAAACAAATTTGTTGACTCGCTGGAAGATGCTGTAGCTTGGAACAAATGTGACTATTGCGTCCACCATATTCAACAGTACTTGCCGATCTGTCATTTCTTCCGATTTCCATTTGAACAATAAAATATTCGTTAACGACGAAGACGAAAAATTTACTTACACTCTCCGTGAGTGCAGGTCATAAGTTCTGTACTAAATTGACGAGAAATAACATTACCTCCAGACTAATGGCAAATATACTGTACCAAAAATAATTTTGTATCAACGAATAATATTATATTCTTAAAATATTATAATATTTATACAATATATTTATATGTTACTTTAAATTATATTATAAATAAAATATTTGTTCCCTCCGAGAACCGAACGAATAATCCAATTTTCCTTCAAAATTAGAACACTTATTAATAATAAATGTTAAAGATAAAAATAATTGTCGTAGAAATTTTTATTTTCTATTTTAATTTAATTTTAAATACGAAAATGTTATTAAAAGCATCTTTTGCTCTTTGAATTAATTTTTAATGTTAGTCAATTTTATATTCTCAACAACTCTTTGGCATTATATTTCTAAAATCAATTTCTAAAAGTAATCATTATACGATTAAAAATGACATCATCAAGGTAGCAACAGATTTAAATTTATTAAAGTCATTGTTATACATATACACACGCGAATTATTATTATATTTATTAATAAATGAATTAAATATAAAAAAAAAAATATACTACATGGATTCGTAAACATTTCAAAATATAATTAAAGAAAGGATTAACTTCGGAACGACGATTAAGGATTTCAATACAATCTGATAGATTTTTACGTGAAATGTAAAAATATCAATTTCTGAAATTATTAAATTTATAATAGAATCGTTTTCATATATGAAATAACAAAGTACATTATTGAAAATGGGTAGTGAAAATATAATTTAATGCATCTAGAAGATAAACACATAGGGAAATTTCATACTATAAGTCGTAATAACTTAAGTCATTAATAAATTCAAGTCAATGACGGATCATATCAATCTTTTAGCACTTTCAACATTTGTGTATAGACTGAATTAATAAGAAATGTTGGAATGTATAGAACAATGATTAATTCTATTTAATTACACAAGTGATTTGAAATACTCAAGACGTAGTATCGTTGTTGCTGTTGTTATTGTTGTTGTGATGGCTTTTATTGTTATCGTTATTATCTATACTTTTATTATCTTTATCGTCATTAATTTTCATACTTAGAAGCGTGTGCGAACATAGGCAAAGTATGTAGGAATTATTAAGGTTCTTGAAAAAAATGTATCGAATTTAAATAATAATATCCCAAATTACGTCTCTCGAATATTAATAAAATAAAAATTTCTTCAACTAAACTGATATATAAATATTCCAAAAATGAGGACAATTGAAAATGAGTGTAGTCTTCTTTTTATTTTTTATTTTCTTTTGATAAAGATTATAAATTTTAGAAACTTGTTCACTCTAGAGAAGAAAATTTTTTTTGGTATAATGATAATTAGAATATTGTAATATCATAAATTAAATTCAGATTTACTTATAGATTAAGTTTTCTGTCCAATCGACATTTCCCATCAAACCTTTCCCTATTATTAGCATATTAGAATTCTGAATTGAATACAATTTACACTCCGTTACATTGTCGTCCGCGAATAACAATATTAGCTACATTAACTGTAGCAAAATATCCCTATAAATCCATTTTTCCAGCTCAGTAGGCACTTATATGTAAACATTATTACGACTAAAATGATAAAAAGCTTTAAAGCTCTTATGTTAATGTAAGAGCCATCAAAGGCAACCGCCCCCTAATAAAACACAATGATTAATTAATAAAGTAGAAAAAAAAGCATACGCGTCGCAGATGCACATTACAGGTGAAATGACAAAAAAAAAAAAAAAAAAACAAGAAGTCTACCAGATCATTAGAGGAGGTTAATTATCATGATAATTATAAGCACTCTGCCAGTCTTACCTTGCGACGTGGGTATAAGAAGTTGAGCACCCTGGATACCCTGCACGAGCTGGCCCGAGGTCATAATGAACTGCGGCATCGCCACGGGCTGGGGCTGAGATAGAAGCTGGGTGAGCGTCGCCATTGGCTCCGTGGTGCACGAGGGTGTCGTCGAGACCGTTCCAGCTGCGAATCGATCCAGCCGATTAAATCCAATGAAAAAAATCGATTTTCTCCACTCGCATTATAAGACAACATATGCCCGGCTTGGTTATACTAGATTTTAATGCTGTCGGATGGCACGAGGGTCGTGTAAGCTTCGGTCCGAGTCGCGTGACGGTCCGACCACATACAACGAACGAAGCCGCGACTTAACAAGTTTTTTAATGTTCCACCCCAGCGGTATATTGAATGACTGATTGATGCGAGCCGTTCGATAGTTTCATATCATTTGCATCATTTACGTTCAACTTATAATTTGCCAGCAGCCTGCTGCTTTAGATTATCTTTACATTAACAGTCGTTCAATGCGCAGTGCATTGGCGTCCACGTATCAAGAAAACTCCGTTCCATAATCTTATAATTAATGGAAGGTTAAAAAAGCAAAGTATGGAGTATGGAGTATGGAGTATCCATTAAAGCGTCGAGCGACGTCCGGTGGACTAACCTGGTGAGGTGACGGTGAGATTGAGCGGCGCATTAATAAGCTGATTGTTGGTGAGCTCGCTGGACATGCCCTGGAGACCAGCTGCGAAAGAGGCCACCTGCGGTAGGTTCTGCAGATTCGCCAGATTCTGGAGATTCTGGAGCGTTACCATGCCGGCCACTGGAACAGAAGGGTATGCGTTAGCCAGGACTGGCGAGACGAGAGAGGATGGGTGAACGAGGCCGGGAGGTATAGATCTCGCGCGTCCCGGCGACGTTCGCCAATCGGGGGAGGACCCTGGGGAGGGTCGCGTTTATACGAACTGGTGCCGTTGAGATGAGCCTGGGCCACCGCAGCGCGCTTCGCGTGTTCGATATTCTTCGGCGAGGGACTACGCCGCCTCTTCCGCGAGTTTCTCATGCCCTCCATTATCATCTGATGCTCGTGGAGCGAGCCGGAGGCTGGCTCCGGACTTCCGGTACTGCTCCTGTCACTGTCCTGGAACAGAAGATGAGCGAATGCCAGTTCGTTCGATACTCCGGTAATCGAGCAACGGGGCTGCGCTTATGTTTTAGGGGTAATGATACGTGGAGTCGTCGCGTCATTTAAACCCGTTTATTGGTAATTTGGCGAAATAGCGTTGACGTATTGCAGAAAAAGATTTCTTGCTTCAATTTAGCGCGCGTGACATCGCATTAGCAGTATTTTGAAAGATGCTTTTACATTATATAAACTTCGCTATTTCAATTAGATTTCATTATAATTGAAAGCTTGATCAAACGAGATGTTTAATTAGAATATATTAATGTGTACAATACTTAATTATTAATTCAGCGAGTGTATCACATTGCGTAACGGGCAGCATTGCCTATATAAGGGATTAAAGATGAAAAATGCCGCTATTGAATTACGATATTTATTATTCTAGAGATGATAATGCGCAATTGCGCGCGAATACGAGAAATTATTAATTTATAATGAATGGAGCTCATTAAGTACCTAACTAGCCGCATTCATTTTGTCCGATTTTGGTTGAAATAACAATATGAAAGGGGACTCGACCGCAAAGAATCGCGAAGCTCCATCTTACAATGTACAATACGTGACTCGCATTATAATTATGATGGTGGTTTGTCGTGGCACTTATTTTTTTATTTTTTTATTTTTTTTTTATTTTTTTATTTTTTTTTTATTTTTTTATTTTTTTTTTATTTTTTTATTTTTTTTTTATTTTTTTATTTTTTTTTTATTTTTTTATTTTTTTTTTATTTTTTTATTTTTTTTTTATTTTTTTATTTTTTTTTTATTTTTTTATTTTTTTTTTATTTTTTTATTTTTTTTTTATTTTTTTATTTTTTTTTTATTTTTTTATTTTTTTTTTATTTTTTGTTTGTTTGTGGAAAGACGCCTGTTTAATCCGGAGGCTAGCTCCGCTAAGCTTCATTTCGTTATGCATTCATTGCAAATTCTCGGCATATCGTTACTTTCTGCAAAAATGCAAATCGATAATGTATTATGACTTTACGAGTGATTTATTTTAATTAAATTAAATCCTGCTTCTCTAATTTTTGTCAACGCATTATAAGATCCTCGCGTGCACTTTCATTAATTACTTATAAAAATACTAATGTGTGGTGCGGATGTTTTTAAGGCTTTTATGTTTCGTATTTTGTTTCAATGGCTCGTCGCTTGGCTTTCAGTGTGAAATACAATGTTAAAAGTCACAGGAGTAATTGATAAAAAATTATGCGCACTGCAAAGAAATAAGATAGAAAGACCGTTTTGAAAAAAATCCTGTCTCCGGTTTGAAAGTGTAAATAAGCTTTTCCTTGCAATGTGCAATTAAAAAGTCGAGTGTCGATCAAGGATCGGTAAGCGCTGGCGATAAAGTTTGAAAAAAGGACGCATAATTTGCGCCCACCTTTGTAAAATATGTTAATTGTTGTTGAGTATCGCGCGTAGTCGATCGCTTTTTACTTGCTCGATACATTTACCGATGGCCAGCAAATTGATTAATATTCATTTTGAGGATCACGATGACACGGGAGATGCGCAAGCGCCCGAAATAACATCGCATCGACTCGGTATACGCGCGTATACTACTGTACGCGGCATTTGGGCGGTTGGCTCTCGACCCCCACGTATTTATCATTGCGGCGAATCGAGTCGCTAATTAGGTGAATTGGCTCATTTATCATCGTCCGGCCGTTAATGGCGATACGAGAGGGCCGCCGCCGCCGCCGCCGCCGCCGCCGCCGCCACTACCGCCGCCATCACCGCCGCCACCACCGCCTGCCGCCATAGCGACTCGAATACGAAAAGACGCCCTTATCGCGCCCGTGTAATCGCGCTCGGCAAGGAGAGCGAAAGAAAAGACAGAGAGGAGCATGACGCCAGATAATTCCTCTCTCGCGCTCATTTGCACGATAGTAGAGGAATAATTAGCGGACGTCGCGCCTCTTCATATATACGCCCATTATATTATAGAGCTTTTATAAACACGCGTAATACGAGTTGAGACCTTCCAAGGCAATCTAAATTATAATAAATCGATATGTTATACGTCCCTTATGTAGACAGTTTTACTTTACTGGCAAAGAGGTTATCTAAAAATAAGCCCGACCCCCAAGATTAAGATGTTGAGCTGTATCGTGTATATTTTATTACGAGTTGAAAATTTTTTAACGTAGCCACGAGCTCGTTTTGTTCATCTCTGCCAAGTACATCGTCAATGCCTAGGTGCTCCCTCTCATTACACTATTGGCTTTGCACGATTATGACACGCACGATTATTTTTGATGTTTAACAAAAATCCCAAAATAAGAAGCCCAAGGCTCATTAATAATAAATTTAAGGCTGCATGGAAGTGCATGTGACGTGGAATAAATTAAAAGCACGAACAATTGTGAAAGAAATAATAAATAGTATCGAAAAGTAAAAGTACATTGGCATGCATAAATTACAACACTTACTAATAAACGCCAGATAAATAATATTATTTGTAAATGACTTTGAAGAAAATTTATAAATTTATTATTCCTTTTCTCCGCAAGTCTCGCTTCCCAACGAGACGATGTTTTATCAACGAACGAGTACGTATTATTCAGTATAAGGCGCGTCGAGGGTTTGGGGGAAGTCGGTGGTACTGTTACCGGCGCGGCCTCTTTGCATAATGGGCATGGAAATATGCCGAGACATGTAGCACCGTAGCCGGATACAGATTAAGAGTTTTAGAGCCTCCGGTAACCGGGCGATTTCATCCAAAGAATATAAAGGCCCCTGCGTTTAAGGAACAAACTGGGAGTTTCGTATGTTGCGATCGACCAATGCCAAGACTGAACGAACGATGCTTTTCAAACTCCTCCGTACAACTTTGTTGTTTTTCTTTTAAGTGCTCGCGATTTCATCATTCCTTCCTCATCATTGGCAAATCCATTGTGACGAAAGAAATTTCCTTCATTACTCGGATAAGAATGTGTTAATTGAGAGCGTTCAGGATTAAGGGAGAATAATATATATTTAGCTCGATATAATAATTATTACGTACGTATATAGAAGATTGATGTACGTGAATACGACGAAACAAGTTTGTCATTAATCGAGCATTTAGCAACTTATTAAGAATAGTTATTGAAAATTCTTCCATTATATTAAATGCTTCTATATATTATAGAATACCTTCGTGTCTTTTATGACGGTATTAAACAAGTAATAAAAAAAATGAAGAAAAAAAAAGGGTTTTTTAACATATATTTAACTGTAATTACACGAGAAAATGGATTTTTTATTTATATGTTCAAGAACAAATGTGAAGTAATTTCGTTAATTAATTATATGTATCGGTGCACATTTTGCGAATGCCAATAAAAGTGTCATTTTACTGTGAAAGCGATTGTTTTTAAATTTGAATTCTGCTGCATTTAAAAGTACTAATGACGATTCTCCGAAAAGGTTACTATTAAAGAATGAATGATACGCTTCGCCACAACGTACATTGTGAATAAAATTTTAGATAGCATATTTTTACGAATGTGTGCACACGGATATACAAAATGGATGCGCGAGCGCATTTTGATTTTTCGACACCTTTTATTTTCTCCATAGTCATGCAAAATAAATGAATGCAGAATAAAACACTAGATTTCAGTTGTGTGAAGAGCTTTTTGAAAATTGATTGCTTTATCGAAAATTATGCACTCATAACGCATTATATGAGCTATAGCGCGGAATTCTCCGGATAAATAAAAATACCGAGAAATACCACCAAACTGTGCTCGTTAATAAATGAATGTAGTTGATCTAGCTTTTTCGTCTTTTATTTTTTTCTTGAATAACAGCCCCATTTGTAAAACATTTTTGATTGGAATTACGTTCTATCTCTTTCTCAATAAGCGTTGAAAATAATCATCGAGCAATCATGTAATTGCAAGAATGTTAGTAGCACTTAGTGATTAAAATTCATATCGCTAGTAATCAATTATCAGAAACGAATATTTAGTTCTATAACCACGAAAGCTAAAGCATTTTTTTTTCTCTATCATTTTGTGAATTTGATTTAACGGACCCTTTGTTACAAGTACTTTAAAATATTTTGAACTCTTAAAGATAAAAAGTCTCCAAATCTGAAGAGGAAAAGATATTTTTAATGTATTCCTTTTTGATTTTTATTATAAAATTTTTTAAGATTTTAATATTATTACACTATTAAAGTACTATTGCAGGCTACATGAAGTAAGTTGCTAATTATATGCATTTCAATGAATATTATAAAACGATATTATTACCACGTAATTAATGAATAATATACTGATAAAGTTTATAATCGTGCGTGCATTCTACAGATATGGAAAATTTATTATTTGTTTCAGAATTATTTTATGCTATAAGTTTCTTTTAAAGAAATTTTATGTAAATCAACAATTAATCTATATTAATATTATCAAAGTACAAATGTACAGTTTTATCAATGACATATAGAATAAAAATGTATTTAATACAGTACCTGGCATTAGCATATGTATGACGTTGAATTATGATTTTTAATGAACTAAGATTATAAACAAACTATTACATAATATATATCTCCTTGCTACTATTGAATATTGGCCTGCTTTTCTTTTTTAATGAAGGAACAAGTTGAAGTTGCTTTATATGGATAAACATTTAATATTACTCCTTTTATAATATGTAGTTTTAGCAAAGCCACTGTAACAAAGCACTAAACTATATAAAAAAAATTTTTTTTCCTTTTTTTGTAATGGCCGTTATGAGTATACGCAGGGACAATGAAGTAGCTTTATTGCTCGACAAGCAGTAATGTGCGCACCTTAAACAAAAAAAAATACCTTTTTTGCATGATAACGAAGCTCTTATAACGCTAAAGCCTGTGCATAAATTCACAGAGACAGAGAGACAGAGAGACAGAGAGACAGAGAGAGAGAGAGAGAGAGAGAGAAAGAGTGCGAGTGCGAGGGAGGGTGGAGGGGAAGGATAGTATCGAGTAAAGTCAATCCAGGTTTCACGCGGTTACTCGTTAATAACAAGAAAAATCGGCGCGCGAAATCGCTATGGGAAGGGTGGGGCGGGTGGATGGGTAACGATAAAAAATCGCTGGAGTGTAATACCGGATGTGCGAGGGCGTGAGAAAAAACGCGGACTGGTCAGTGCGTGTATTGTGGGGCGAAAAAAAGGGTAAAAGAGAGAGGACTAGAAATGGAACAATAAACATTACTTATCGACTCCAATTTTTAACAGTACCTCCCCCACCATTTGTTTGGCCGACGTAAAAACGCAAATTTTTTTTTTACAATAAAGTCATTTACGCGGTCGCCGGGAGTTATGGGTAATTCTCGTACAGGGATCCTACGCATCCCCCCCTCCACGATCCATCCACCTCCGCCACCACCACCTCCCGAACTCTCGTGCCGCCCAAGCCATTGATTAGTATTAATGACTTAGCTGCACTCATTTCGTCCGAATAAAAGTAATTGGATTTGGCTTCGCCTTTCCGACGACGCCAAAACCGCGCGCTCCTGCATTTACGTACGTACGTGGAAACCGAGGCCGCGTAAAAATACATTAATATCTGTTTGCGCTAATAAACGATAGCGAGGAGGCCGTTATGTATAGCTAAAGCGCGGGCTTCGGCGTTCGTATATACGGCGTAGCGGGAGAAGTGAGCGGCGGCCCAAGTGGAGGGATGCGCTCGCGCCCGCGTACGTGTTCGCATGTTCGCCTGTTTGCGTATGCGGTAGCTAGTCTTTGGACTAATGGCCATTTTTCCCCGAATCATTAATGGGGGCACTACTGCATACGCATTTTTCCTCCCTCGATAATCCTCCACGCAGACTGCAGATCCGTTTCTCATCCATCAAAGGCATTGATATGCGGCTGCATTTCCGCCTGTGTTTATCATCCGCGTTATTGATTATGGATTTACGCCAGCTGTACGATGTAGACGAGATAACGCCTGTGTATTTTTACGTTATTTAATAAACGAGCGATAGTGCGCGAGCGAAGAAGCTGACCCGCGCGACCATAGTACAATCTAGTCGTAATTACAGCGCAAAGTGAAACCATACGTCTGCTTTCCTTCCAAAGCTATCGTATTTACACTTTTTTCTTCTTCTTACTTTCATTAGGCCAATCCTTTGATCGCAAATGCCAATAATATCGTGGACATGCAATTTTCACTGGACAAGCTTATTTTCTTTGATAGCTTAACATTTGCCTATGCTATTTTAGGTTTATTGCGAAGCTCGTCGCTCTTTTACAAGGGCGAGTATTCATTTGAGCTTTTTAGCGCTTGCATGCATGGGCGCGTGTTTTACTCGTAAGTTTGGCATTTAAATAAGTTAGCTTTCAAAATAAATGGAAGAGTCGCCGGTGCAGCGGGCCGTTTAACGAAAAAATTCACATCGTGTCTTGGATACAATAATAATGGCTGTTCCGGCTATTGGAAAGGAGTGCTCGCTGAAACAGACGAGTGACCGGTCATTGAACTCGATCGTCGAGTCGAATTGAAATAAAAAAAAAAAAAAAAGAAATGATATTTAAAAGGATAGGGGAATTGTTTGGCATGACTGTAGGAGCGGCGACGAATCATGAAATCGGCCATCCATGTCTTTCACACCTAGAAGCCAGGAGAAAAATGTGTAAGCGTGGCACCGGATTGGACCGGCAGGAAGTCGGATTGTCCTTCCTGCACCTCGTCCCCGGACGTCACGTTCCCGCGATTATAATTCGTCCTAGTGGAGCACGGTCGAGGGTCGTAATACCTCACGACGGCGCGATAGGAAACGATGAATTTCCAGGAGACCGGAATCTCAGCGATGCGGACATTTGCGCGCGACACCATCACACGCACGCGCGCCCGTGGATTCGTGGCTTTGCTCGCGTGGACGACTCGCAATTATCATGCGGTCATTGGGAACCGCTGTTATCGGCCTCGAGGACAGAGTCGCTCGAGAGCGAGTTGAAAAGAAAGATAGAGAGAACTGACCGACCCTCGGCTTAGTCCGCTTTGTCTGTAAGTGTAATTAGTTGGGGGTGGATTGCTCTCTACTAGGGGAGAACGGGACATGCCTTCATCTCACTCTTCGTCTCTCTTTACAAAATCCCCTTCTTTCCTCTTTGACTATTGCTGTCTCGGCCGCGCGCACCCGCGCGCGTGCGTTCGAGCCAGTGCACCCACGCCCACGCCGCCCGACCGTCTCGCTCACTCGCGTCCCTATAGTAGTGAACTTCTCCCCCCCCCCCCATTGTGAACCTACAAGCTTTTCATGTAATTTATCTAGTCCTCTAGTTTATACGTGGTCAATGTTCATCATCGAGATAGTCTCGATTAAAGATAGAAAAGCTGCTCCTTAGACTACACGCTCATCGATTATTAACAATCGAAATTATCCACTATTATCGACGATACTGAGAATTATAGAGACCATTCCGTCTCTAATCCCACAAGGGTACGGGCTTCACTATAAAGTAGCCTTCATCCACGTCCCCCTGGTGACCACCCCTACGACCATCGCCACTTATCCATGCGCTCTCCGGTCGGTCTGCCATCCAAACTCCTATCCCCGCCCCCAGCCTTTTCTCGCGTCAGCTTATTTATATGTAAATGAGCTTCATTTCGCGATATTAATGTTCGGGAGCGGTTGCTCGCGCTCCCAGCTCGAGAGACATCCCGAAAAGGGGTGCGCGAGAACGCAGGAAAAAGGGGTTGCGCCCACGACCCGCTCTCATATGCTTAATGCCGTTTCGCTGTGCGCGGGTGGCCGCATCGATCTGATAACTCGGTGTTCTTTCGAGCCAAAGGGCCCATGAGTCACGCCGAGATGGATTTTAACCTCTTTGTTCTGGCCCGCGACGCGCCATATTCGCGCGCTCATTTTCGTAAAAACCAATGCGAATGCTCGAGCGCACATACTCCGCTAGCGGCTCACAAAATCGTGGCGGAGAATCGGTTTCATTAACGACGCGACTTTAATGAGGACTGATTTTTCCCTCCTACGCCGTCACGGTGAAAATTGCATTCTCAATCGGGTTTGGCTCGACTGTCTGCTGGATTTTTCTAGAGCTCTCTGCCGCGATTTCGTCCATCCGGCCGATGGTCGGCCAATTTGGAATGGCAATTTGCTTAAAAATTTTCGTCCCCACACAGCAAAGCCAACGTACATCTCAATTTAGCCTCGAGTTTATTCATAATCTGCCACCTATAATACCGCGAGGGATATATATATATATATATATATATATATATATATATAAAGAAGTACTTAAACGGCTGAACAAATATAGGCATGCGAGTTTTAACCGTGAAACCATTTTATATCGCGCAATTAAAATTCGTCAATCGATAAGCCGACACTCGAGGGTAATAAAATACGAAGTAAAATGTTTAAAATATTACGTGGAGATCGTGGAGAAACCATCTCAGCAGAAATTAAGGGATTTGTATATGCGTTTTAATGCATCGACGCTCATAGTGAAGGGTGAATCGTTTTTCCAGGTTTTAAAAGTGAAGCCGAGTAAGACGATTTGATAAATCATTTGATCGCGAGCCTAATATGAACTAATATACAAAAGCTCCCCGGTTCTTCGAATGCAATTAACGAGAAACTGGAACAGGTTTGAAACTTGGCTGAATTAAAGCATCGTAGGCAAGAAAACTCTGTGTTGCGGGCAACAAACAATAATTTCACGACTACCGTGAGTCATTATGATGAGGCCAAAGATGCGATTCCCAAGAGGCAACAAGGATCGCGCTTGAATGGTGAGATCGAGCGGCTGGAAATTGAAAGGAATCCTACAGTAGAAGAAAAAAACGAGGAGCGAAAAAAAGAAGAAGCGTAAGCTGAAAGCACGGGATTACGATTAAAGCTTCATCGGGAAGTAGGGTCTCGCGGCGACCAAAAAGCCGGATAAACAGCGTAATAAAAATTAAAAAGAAAGAAAAGGAGAAGAGGGGACAGCAATGCTAATCTCCGATGAGGCGGGTCGCGTAATACTTTATGCGCGGAGAAGCGTCACGAGATTCCGGCCGCTTTGTGCCACTCTGCCTTCATCTAAAATTTTATTACTTCAACGAATTCATCGCGTATACGTATTGTGTACATGTATTGCGTATCGCGAGCAACGCATCGGGCATGTGGACTCGCACTTTGACGCTTTTATTTAGCATGGCGTTTTCGTTATACAAATGCACTTAATTAAGGGCGTATCATCTTAGATAATGTCGCGGTAATCAAAACGCGAGCTTCGCACAATAACCGCGCGAATACTTCGTGTCCTGTCCTAACGCACATTTTCATCTTATTCTATCTTCGTCCCCCCCCCCCCCCCCCCCCCACCCTCCACCTTTTTTTTTTTTCTAGTTTTGATAAAAATTACTGCTGGCGATAAAACATTTTTGCTATCGCGCATTGTCTCGTGTCAGGGGGAATGAGTTCCCGCGGATCGTATGTATACATATACAAAGCGGAATTAAATAAAATACGACTTGTTTCGCACTCTTTTTTAATGTGCTTTGTTCATATCCGAGATGCTTGATGTTATTTAATTTTTTTTTTAACGCCCACGGAGAATCGATAAGATTCTTTATTCGTGGAGCATTTTCTCCACGCTGTTTTTAAATGAGAATTACGAGAAGGCGGCGCTTACTTCGAATTGTACAAGGAAATTAATGAAAGTTCTACTTAATTTCCCAAGTATAATTAGGTACGATAATAATACTCGGGTTTAATTAGTACACGTGACCGTAATGATGGGTGGCATTGATTCGCCTAAGAAATCCAGCAGTAGAAAGAGAAGTTTTACCGAATTAAACTCCGGCAAAATGCTCTTGACCGCTAATTAAAGACACGAGTCTCAGTTAATGATAGGCAGAATAATGTGGGAAAAGTACAAAAGCAGCATAATGTGCGCATCGCCAGCTAGGAAAAGTGTCGGAAGCGTCGAACCTTAAGCTCTTTACTCAGCCCTTGCAGTATCCCTCAGCTGTAGAGAAGAACCGACCCTTCGTAATTCCTCGGCTCTTTTCACGACGATTAGAAGCGCGGAGCCGAACATATGACGTTAGACAGCGACCACGTGAAACATTAGCGGGTCTGACGTAAATTAGGGCCGATAGGAAGGGTAGATTGCGGATCGTTGAGTACATAATGGCGCTGCCGGGGTGAGGCTGTCGCGGCTTATTTCGAGAACCGCGTGTCACGCGACTTCGTGGTATTGCGGCGGATCCGGGCTGTGTGGTGGAGCAGAGTCACGGCGGAGATTGAAGGGCGAGAGGGGGAAGAGAGCTTAGAAGAAGAAAAAGGGGCTAATTCGTGGTCGAGCGTTAATGCGTAGCTATGCGCGATGACGTACGAGTCGGGATTTTTCCGCGAGACTCGGGCTCATTTTTAAGTAATTATTTACTTAATCTCGAGTGGACATCTGCACGCCAATAGACGTGAAGCTTAATTATTCTGTTTCTCTGAAACGAATAATGGGAGGCTTTTTGTATTGGTTATGTAGGCGAGAGTACCGAAGATTTGGCGATACTTGGTGAAATACTTTTTATTACCGAGAGTTACGGGGAAAATAAATTTTTACGCCTCTATGAGCGTACTCCGGCATTCTATCCTTTAATCATTTAGTATTACGCTGAAAGGTAGACGCGACAGTGGCGCTAGAATGAAACTGGATAGACGGGCATTTGACGAGTTCGAATGTCCCGCCTCTATCAATTACAAGTCGCGAGTAAATAAAAGTTCTGAAAAAGCCGTTGCGGCATGAAGAATTAAAACTTCGCTATAAAAAATGATATTCAATATTATCGTCTGGGAAACTTTGTTACAACTACGCTTGCTAAAATAATCTTGAAATCCGAGTAAATGCCCTATGTCCTAGAATTTGCATTTAATGGATATTAAAATTAATGGCCATCGCTTATTACGATGCTCAATGCATGGGCTGCTTGCGATAAAATCACGATAATGAAATCGAGCGCTCAAGAATTTTACTTGTAAATTCATATTTCCCTTTATTTCGATATGCCATTTTTTCTTCTCTTTTTTTTTTTTCATTTTTTTTTTACCACCGACACAAATGATGACGCAAAATTTCATCGTCACCATAACTAAAACGTACTTTCATCTAAGCACTTTTTACAAAACTAATTCTGAATTGTACCGAGTCACGACTATGCTCGTAATAAATGCTTAGTTTTCTAGTTTAAAATATATCGTATAAATAGCTTTTATATTTATATTTGTATCCTACCTGTTTTATTCATATTGTATTATAGTAATAATTTTATTTTCGAATATTGGAAAAATATTTTTTAGCCAATTCAAAATTTTAAAACAAATTAGTAATTGGATCATTTAACGTAATTTACATACATACTCTTAACTAAGAGTTTGGTAAAAGAAAGAGATAAAAAAAAAGAAGGATTATCAATCCAATTTTTCACATCAACTAAGCTGCTTTTACACAAAGAGTCCTGAACTCTGGCTAGTTGAAATAGAAGTAACGCACATTTCTGTAAATTACCAGCGAGTGGTACTAAATTAAAATTCATTGTAACCTAGTTATGAGAAAAATAAAAATGCTTTTACACGCTTAGCGCTTAGAGTAAGTTGAAAATAATTTATTTTAATTCCTACAACAATATTAGCATTAAAATGTGGATTCGTTTTATTATAATTATTATTACCATTATCGTTATTATTATTATCGTTATTATCATTATTGTTATTAGAAAAAATTATTCGTTTATTGTTGGCCAGGTACTCATTGCTGACGATATAACAATGGATTAACAGTAAGGTGAACTAATCATCGAATCCTGAAAAAGATTTAGTCGGTCAAGTTAACGCGATACTTGAAAATACATTGTCGTTGCCGTTGGACACGAGCCTGTATAGGACGGGCGTTGTTATGCTCATCGGGTGAAAGTGAGCAAAATAACGCGGCAAACAGCAAGCAGACCTTAAAGTAAAAGAAAGAGAAGAACCTTAAGAGACCTTATGAGATAGCATCTCACTCGCGCCAATAAAGACGACAATGAAACAGAGTTTGCAAACATCTCATCTATAAGCCGCAAATTGAGACGCTCGCTTCTCTCGCTCTCGCATTCCATCTCTTAATAAAGCCGGCTCCGGTCGCACGCGCGCGCGTCCATGCGAGTGTGCGGACGAAGACTCGTGGAGGAGCACGCGAAGAAGGAACGAAGAAGAGACGCTCGGAGGGTCAGTCGATAAAAGTTTTATAGGCGTTCAGTGCATACGAGCCATAAACTCGGAGAATGCGGCGTAAATCTATTTCGACCCTTTTCGGACGAGCTCATATAGCCCCGCGGATTGCGTCTCTCCACTCCAGTCCCACTCGAGG
>NW_011948440.1:2082327-2084100 GCF_000503995.2 Ceratosolen solmsi marchali
AGCGGTTGGGATGGGATGGGCCGGGAGGGGGGGGTAAAGGGTTTAGGTGGGCCAGGGGTGACGGCAGTTCGAAAGGAGGGCAGGACGACGCGTACCGTCGGCATCGTCAAAGGGTTGGGCGAGTGGGAGCTGTCGAGGTGGGGGATGCGAGCGAACGAGACTCGGCCGATGTATGAATATACATGACCTTACCGCCCAACCCTTAAACCACAACGGAGCTCTGCTTACATTATTGTATATCTAATTCCAGCAGCGGTCCTCGCCGTCCCGCAGGAGATCGCGCCAAGGATGAGAGCCCCTGACACGGGAGGGCTTACGACATTATGCAAGCAGTCTACATATTATACATTCGGACTGGGATTCAATTAAGTTTGGTTAGACCGTTTTCTATGGCCGTCTAGGACGAGCTCTCTCATCCGAGTCTCCCCTACCTCCCCCTGCTCGTCACGTCGTACCGCAGAGCTAAGTATCGCTGATTCCGTGTGTAGGTTGTTGTCTTGGTACGGATTGCGGCGCTACCTTACTCCGGATCACGTTATTACAGCATTTTCGAACGCCGGATACTTAAGATGAGCCCTGAATGGTTTAAGAGGCGGTATTATGGATCGAGGCAGCTGGTAGCACAATCAGTTCGCCCGCGACACCGCAATTCCTTCGAAAAGCGACCTCGTGACTTTTCTGGCGCTGGATTAATAAATACGAGTTTAGCGAAGCTCGGTAAGTACGTGAGTCATGGGTTATTAAGTGGTACGAGCGCGAGTCGAGAATCGGTGTATGGAACTTTTATGTAATAAAGCACCCCGATTTTTTTCCCTTCGCGAGCAGGTGTGCGCAAGACTCATAAAGGCCAAAGGTTGAGCGCGAAAGGACGCGAGTACCACTGGTCGGCCGTAATGTCGCGAGGCTCGTTTGATGTTTGACAGGCGTGACTGCCGATCCGCTACTATAAGGTTAATTGAAATTGTCGATGCAGCGGCGAGCAGGATGATGTAGACCCGTGGGTAATGGGCTTTCCGGAAAATGGACCGTCCGATTGACTGAATGAAGGGCAGTTGATTTATTTGCGGATTGGGCGCGTCGTTTGCTTTGCCGTAATCCGAGGAGTCCCTTTGTCTCGAAGACGTTGGTTGGAATGACGATGAAGTCGGGGATTGATCGGTCTACAATGAATCGATTGCAGCGTCGGAAAAGTGTTGGAAAATTTCGAGAGACTTTGATTGCATTGCTCTCATAGATTAGATAACAAATTGTGGCACTTTATTTAAGGATTTTATAATCTTGAATGTCTGTCTGTGTCTGTGTGTGTGTGTGTGTGTGTGTCTCTCTCTCTCTCTTTTCTCTTATGTTTTCGACTTGGAGAGTGAGTTAGCTTTGCAACGGCCAGAGTCGATAGATGAAAAATTCGTAAATGTAAATCGCTGATTGTATTGTAAAAAGTATTTTTAATGTTTCGAGCGTTGGCAGGACAAACCTAAATAAATGACCCTTTATACAAATAATTCACCGATCAATGAGGATTAATGACAATTTGCACTTTTATAAAGCAAAAAGATGTTTCATATCGAGATCGCTCGTTTTTAGGATAACAGGACAAAAGAAAGCCATTAATTTTTTTTAATTGACAAACGCAAAATGGCCATTAATGCACAACAACAGCGCCGATGCTCATTTTTTTTTTTTTTATATTTATGCTCTTTTTTTTTCTTCGCTCGGCTTCAAAACAACAAGCGCATGATAAAAAAAAAATTAATACAAACGAGGAAAAAGGGCAAT
>NW_011948440.1:2084135-2089769 GCF_000503995.2 Ceratosolen solmsi marchali
AGAGCGGAGAGTAATGAGCGGCTTCGGTGGGGTACGGGAGGGCGAGGAGGATGGTGGGAAAAGGTGGAGGTAGAGGAGGAGGTGGTGGTGGTGGTGGTGGTGGTGATGGTGGTGGTAGCAGTGATGATGGTAGTAGGTTGACTGGCGAGCGGCGGGAGAGAGGGGATGGAGCTAAAAGCCAGGAGGCCGCGATCCGCGGACTACAAATGAGAAAGGCGCGATAATGACGGGAAATCGCGCACACCTGGAGCGCGCTACCATCGGCACTTAATTCAATTTAATTGCAATACAGTTCAATAATTCGATTAATTAAAAAATCTATCGGCAGTGCCGCTCAGTCACGTGCGATAGTTACGAACGAGGCCGCGCGCCCATTTTTCCACTTCGTAGCTCAGCAATGTCCGATTCGAGTTGCCGCTCCTCCCCTTGGCCTATCCTTTTACTGGCGAATCACACTTACTTGCGGCGCACGCGTGCTTACGTCCGACTCGAAGCAGCTTGTGACGAGTGAGACGGGGGACGGGGGCGGGGAAGCCTCTGCCCAAGCATTCTCGAGAGATCCGTAAGCATTCGAGAAACTTGTTTTATAATGCGGGCTTTTCACTTGAGATCGGGGCTCTTTTGTTTCGGCGTCGCCCTCCTGACTGTCGAAGGCCATTTTATTGACATTAATTTCTGTCGTGGGAGGTTGGTAGGTGGGGGGGAGGGAGGGCGGTTTCTTGGATCGGTGGAAGTGGATTTCTGGTGAGGGAGCGGGTGCTTAGTTTAGTTAATGTTGTGTATGGCGAAGGCACTCGATGAAATTCCTTTAATATGAATGAAAGGTCGTTAAAGGATTAAAGTGTCCATGGATGCACGGGGAAAGTAGGAACGTCATAGAAATATTAAGTACAGACTGCGTTTGAGAATCACTGTGGCTGGCGTTTGGGGAGTTAAGCGATGCGGGCGGTGCGCGTAAAGTTAGCGGTCGGATGCCCTCCTTCCTTCTCCCTCCCGGGCGCGATCCATCCTCCTTGATACGCGCAACATCTCGCTTCCTCCTATACTTCCATATCCCAACACTGAATTCACGACTACTTTATTATGCGTTTCAAGTGGCTGGAAATGATGTTTTTTCATTTCACGATTCCCGCATGATGTGAGTTATTGGCGATTTTTGCGCACACGCGTGCTACGTATTTGCCATTAACGAAAAAACTCGAAGCCCTTGTAAGTGCGCACTCCTTACTGTAACTACTCGATACGTACGTTGTATATTCACGAGCCACGCAACAACGACGAATACACTTTATGCCACTCTCAAAAACCCTATTATCCGAAAATCCACGTCCTTCACACGTTGGAGGATTCGCTGGCGATCGATGAAGCCCTCGCTTACGTACAATCGGGGGAACTTCTTATGTGTACTTTTACCTCCGAACCCACGCTTTATTCCTCATTAATTCGAATAATAAAGAACTCGACCGTACCGCAATTGGATCGTAACTTTGTATTATTATCGATGTATTTGAAAGTTTCGATAGGTTTGGCGAATACGCAAAATATCCGCACATTAGAGCGACAATTTGGCGACAAACTGAATAATGAAAAAGCACATTAGTTAAAGTATTCGTTATATAGCCGACGAGCCGCTCGAATGTCCTATCGAGGAAAAAATTATCCATTAATGTCGAAATTACGACTACCATGCAAAATAACGCAGAAACATCGTGGAAATAATCCAGAGTTCTATCCAGAGAATATTCTCAAGAGTCCTTCTGCTAAGATCGTGATTCGATGAATAATATAAATAATCATAAAATAAGCTAGAGGATGTGGCTGTGGGAGGGGCGCGAGGGATCGGAGTGCACGGCAATTTGAATGCACAAGCGAAAGACGCGAATACTGAAAGTGTCGACGCTGAGGAGAATCGAAAAGACCTTTCGCCGCGGCTGTTCGCTACGAAAATATCAAAACTGAGTTTTCTTTATGTTCCGCGTTCCCTCCTCACCGAGACTCGCGGCCTTATCATTCAGAATATTATAATTCGTTCTTACGTGGGTATCATAATGATAATAATAACGCGTTAATTAAAGCCGCTGATTTATGCGCCTTTCATATTGTAATTGCCTACCGAACTCCACTCGAGGGCTCAGAGACAATCTTTTGCTTCTGCGCCTGTGCACACCGCCGCTCTCTGCCTTCGGTATATAACGCGAATAAATTAATTAATCAAGACGCAATTAATACCCGCCTGTAACTCTGACTCTCTTTCGGCTTTCTTCTTCTGCCTCCTCCCCGCCCGCCAGCCCTTGCACCATCCACCGTCCCTCCTCTTGACTCCGAGATATCTACCCCACCCCTTTTATATATCTCTCACTCTCTGTCTGTCTGTCTGTCTGTCTGTTTGTCTCTCTCTCTCTCTCTCTCTCTCTCTCTCTCTCTCTCTCTCTCTATGTATATATATATATATATATATATATATATATGTCTCTGTCGATAGGGCGCGTGCTCTCTCGCCGGTCTCTCAACGACGATGCTGAAAACGGGGAGCCGCGCGACTTTTGCGTACGTCCTCGAGCATTCTTGCGGCGATGGTAAAAAGGTAACACCCCGACGTACAACGGGATTTTCGCTTTAGCTAGGACTGAATTCACAATGCATACTTGGATGAAAGGGAAGACGGAAAGTTGGAGCACTCCTTCTTTTCCGCCTGATCCTCCTGCTCCCCTTGCCCTTTCTTCAACTTCCCCAACTATTGCCTTAAATAAAGTCAAAATCCGAATTATCGTTTGCTCATTAATCGCATTACCGGCGCTATTTACCCCGTTCGTCTTTGTGCGTGCCACAGAAATGAATACAATACGAGCAAGACTTAATTCAAATCTCGACCCGACTCGACTCGACTCGATGCGAATCGCTTTATCGTATCGCCAGTCACTTTTTTCCCAAAGCGAATCGCGTAGGAGAACATGAATAATTGCGCGTTTAGCGATAAGACGATGACTATGTTGAAAGCCGGTACTGCAACTTCTCATCGATCAAACGCTATACCGATGTCATTTGCTTAAGACAAAGACAAAGAACGTGCATAGGACGTCTGTTATGACTCGCCGTTTAAGTAAGTGGGCAGAAGGCGATGGCGAGGTAGGGAGAAAGCACGGCGAACTAAATAAAGGTCCAACAAATGAACGTATACACGAATGGATAATGCAGACCTAAAGCAGCAGTAGCAGCAACAGTCGCTGTGGATTCAGCAGCTAAGTATACACGTACATGCGTACGTAACAGAGAAATCGCTTATTTATGGCATAAGCGCAGGGGTAATGCGCTTGGCGGAGGCCATACTTAGCCGGGCATCAGCCACCGTCCGCGTCGAGGTGGAAATGACGTGATGGTGCGGCGGCGGCGGCGGCGGCGGTACGGGCCAGGGTTAAGAGGGATGTCGGTTGGCGGGGGGAGGGGGAGGTGGAGGTTAATGTCTTTTTAGGTACGTTAATTAACAGTATTCATTTTGCACAAAGGTTTCTAATTACGCAGTGGATGGAGCGCCGTAGACTTAGCGCTTGACGCCTCCGGACGCGGCCGCGGATATTATGTCCACTCGACCACCCCTAATTTTCTGCCGAGAGAGCAGAAGAGAGTGAGATAGAGAGTGAGATAGAGAGAGAGAGAGAGAGAGAGAGAGAGAGAGAGAGAGAGAGAGAGAGTTCAACTTTTTATTAAGTACCGGGGAAAATCTTTCTTTCGATAAATAATCTCGACGTTTTTTTCCTCACCTTGGATTCGTGAAATTTAAATTTTTGCCTTGGCGCGGATATATTTTTCAGACTGTGCCTGGCTATAATTCATAAAAAAAAAAAAAATTAAAAAAAAACTACAAACTTCTCGTTAATGTTTTATCGCGACACGCTTACTATTCACATCTAATTTTACATTTATCGGCAAAATATTACTTTTGCTTTACATCTGTTACTTAAATTAACATAAAAATTATAGCCTCCTATTCGGGAGATTAAGAAAATGTATAATTTATCATTTTCGCGTAAAGTATGGCTTTAAATTGCAAATTCGCATTTTTAATTAAGAGTGCATGATTCTATGAAGCCTTGAACAAAATTACATCTATGGCTATTGCGATATTAATACGAAGTTCTCGCTATCGTGAATCGAGTGGCAAAATTTTCATTTTTTAATCGTATTTATGGTTCGGCTTATTTCATATTAAAAAGCAAAAAATATAATGAGGGGAAGTTAGAGGGACGGCGGGTGGGAGGGAGGCAGAGACAGAAAAGCGACAGAGAGCAATGAAACAAAGAAAAAAAATTCTGCATTGAATAGTTTTGGAAAAACGACCCATAAATTTCAAATATAAAGTAATAGAGTATTAAACTTGACATAATGAAAGCCCTTACTGTGTAATAGTATAGTAAGTAAATTTGTGATTAATAAAAGGAATATAAATTAATATCAATATACATTTTCCATAAGATAGTGTAATAAATAATAATTTTCCGATTATAAATATATATGTGTAAATGCGCGATAAAAATATTATAGCTTTTAAGTACTATTTAACTTTTCGTTACTTCTGATGGTCATAAATATGGTCGTATGTCCAAGGAAAGGTTTGATTTAGAATTCAGCCGTAAATTATATTTTATTGAAATCACGAGAATAATAATATTCCTGGAGTACTCGATACGATAAAATAATTTTCATAATAAGTACGTAATGGCACGTCAAATAAATAAAATAGAAACCATAATAATTGCCTCTTGAACGATTAAAAACTACCATTATTTTGCGCTTATTACATATGTAGGCAACTTAATAATAGAACCCCAAGAAGCCGATGGAATAGCCTCTTGTGTGTGCGCGCGCTGTGAAAACGAAAATAATAATAAGACTTTCAAAAATTCGTGATACAATCGGCTAATGTCGAATTAATAATTGCTTAGGCCCTTATTATAATAAGAAGGAAACAAATCGTTTGAAGTAATGGACGCGACCCTTGAAGTATCGCCGATAAATATACAATAATTGTATAACACAGATCTCATTAAATGCAACGTGTAGCTCGGACGCATAAAATCTCTTTGACTTATTCCTCTCGCCAGCAGCTGCATTCCTACAGGTTCTTATCTATTGCACAGGCAAAATTATTAGCTGTTAAGTTAAAGAAGTTTAATCTGCACGGGAGTAAATCCAGCCGATAAGAATTCAGCCATAATTCTCTAATTAAACCAATCTAATTAAATTCCATCCGGAATGTCTTTGCGAGCGCGCTCGCATGCGAAATAAAGGTGCATGGGGCTATGCTCTCATGGCGCAAAAACGTCGACCGACGAACAATCGGCAGTCGATTCATGGGCCTGGCGAAGCGGTCAGGTGACGACGACGAGATGGTTCGAGGGCATCCGAGGTAGCGGTGTCGGCCAATAGTTGACCGGCCAACTCTCTTTAACAGTTGCATTAATTAATAATTAAGTTTTCGTTGACGCGAAGCCGAGGCGAGACTTTTGCGGGCCCGCCTGTAAACACGAGAGCCGCATCTACGCGACTGGCATTTTGAGAATTACCGATATTATGCAGATTTCGCAACGGGTACGCCCCCCCCCCCCCCCCCGCCCGCGCCCGCCCCCCCCCGCCGCC
>NW_011948440.1:2090416-2091850 GCF_000503995.2 Ceratosolen solmsi marchali
GTCCCCCCCCCCCCCCCCGCCCGCCCGCCCGCCCGCTCAACCGCCCGACCGCCACCTCCACCCCCACTACCGAATCGCGTGCCTCGGGTTGCTTCGCTTTTGTCTCCCCTTCCCGTCATTATCACGAGCGCAACCTTCCTTTTCTTTCTTTAAACGAGCCTCTTTCCGCCTCTCATTCTCTTTCCTGCTCGCACAATTCTTCCTTCTTCTTCTTCGGTTTCTTCCTCCTTGTCGTCGTTGCCGTTGCCGTCGTTGCCGTCGTTGTCGTCTTTGTCGTCGTCGTTGTTGTTTCCTTCTTCTTCTTCTTCTTCTTCTTCTTCTTCTTCTTCTTCTTCTCCTTCTTCTTCTTCTTCTTGTTCCATCTCCCTCTTCTCCCCATCCTCCTCATCATTCTCTTCTTCTACCCTACTACTTGACTAGAGTTAACAAGCGTACGAAGAATGAATTATTCACTTATTTACGACACGTAAACTTTCAGTTTTGTCACGTGATTTGTACACGATAGAACGAGAATATTGATTAACAAGTAAGATTTTACAACTCTCTTGTGTATATACGCTCTTTTAGGATTCAGGTATTTGCAGTCTCGTGGCTCTTGAGAAAATTTCCAATTAAATAGCTTAAACTTTCAAAATAATTGTCTTATTAAGCTATACTTTATAATTGTAATTATGCCGATTTTTCTTATTCAGCAAGCGCCAAGTTTTAATGCCGTATTGTAAATATTTATTTTATAGTCAATCACATTTCCATTTATTGATTTTATTATGAAATATTTTTCCCTCCAAACCTGACAATTTTTCGTTAAATTCATTCTCCTCGTCGTATCAACGTTTTAACAAGTATAACTTATTTGAATTAATTCTATATACGGAAAGGGTAAGTGACAGACAGTGTGCTATATTATTTTCTAGAGGTTTTAATAAAGCGCCTCCAAGCATATAATAAAAAGATTTTTTTCACCTCAATAAATGCGAGCTATAATTTTTGTTTATAAATTATGAAAATTGCGAGGATCGTAATTCGAACACTTTGGCGTGGGAAATTGCTCGGCTTGGTAAGAAAAGTAGAGAAGCAGCGGTGAGCATTAAGCGCTAAATCTAGGGGAAATTCACGAATGACAGGCAAGTGCCGGCACTCGCAATGGGAGAAAAGGACGATTCCGAGGCGGTTATACAGCGGACGAAATGACAAGCGCGTCGAGGATGTGTACGAGCACGAGGAAAAGGATCGCGGCTCTTCACGGCAACTGTGCGTTGTCCCGTAAGAAGCTGTTAATCTTTGGTAATAAAGTGTATTTTCATTATAATACAGCATGAATATGCAACGGCGATAATGGCCTTAATATCCCAGCATGCATCTTCCTGTACTTTACGAGCTGATCCTCTCCTCTCTCTCTCTCTCTCTCTCTCTCTCTCTCTCTCTCTCTCTCTC
>NW_011948440.1:2091865-2123259 GCF_000503995.2 Ceratosolen solmsi marchali
TATATATATATATATATATATATATATATATATCTTATACAAACCAACTATCCGCGTTAGAAGGTCTCGCTCCCGCTTACTTCAGCTACTCTCTGCCGCTGGAATCCGAGATGCCCTTACTGGATTTTACTATGTACAAGTAACTTCTAGGGCCGTGCTAACTCCTAGCGTACACAACGTAGTCACTGTAGAATAGGGGAATATACGACATATATAAAACATTTGGCGGCTCGCCGAATCTTCGTACGTTCGCCTCCTCGAGTTGTATGGACCAAATCTCTTATCGAGTGCTCTTATTCCTTCTCTCGCCTTCAACTTATCCCCTTATTCCCTCGTTTTACTACCCGATGGATACGGCGAGGCAATCTTACCGAATTAGACGTTCGATTGACGTTAAATATACTTGCCTTATATTAGCGACTAAGATTTACGTATTACGAATAAATTCACCGATACGGTTGAATGGCGAAAGCTATAAAGCTATTAATAAAGTAATCGCCTTAAAAAAAAAAAAAAAAAAGGCAAAGTGCTTCAACGGCTTCGCGAGATCGTCAACTAGGAAATGTATAATCGTTGCGCGTGTGCATTCACGAATTATACACTGGGACATTAGTTTTGATAAATCGACAGACCGTAATTAACTCCCGATCGACAACCGCTCATAATGAAACATTATCCACAGATAATGCGAAGCAATATCTTAAGGATCGCGAGTCAATGGGCATACTTAGTTTTCTCTAAGCTCAAACAACTATTGTTTCAATATCTTCCTGCCATGTGTACATGAACAGCAGCGTCTTCAAAATCCAAGAATAGCAGCGTGTATTTCAAGATGAATCGAGCGGTTATGCGTAAAGCGTGCTTAGCAAGGACTGTGAATGTGGATTCTGCTGCTCGACGAAAGCGACGTCTCTCATGCGCTAATTTATTCATTAAAGTCAATAGTACCGAGAGGAGAGGGGTTGCTTGTAACTCGCAAACTCCTCGACTTTACTCTACGGATGACTTTCTATTACGTACGTTAAGTAGCTTTGTCAAATCGGACGTTTTGCTTATGTACGCTTTAGCCCGGCAGTTACAACTCCAAGCACCTATAAGATGCATACAATTCCGCTAGAGAGTTAATTAATGCGCGAACCTTTAACGTTCATTATTTTAGGCTTTTCGAGTTTCCCCAATTAAGCATATACCGATTCACTACAATTTCAGACTCGTTCCAAAAATACATTCAAACACCAATTAAATGAAAAATGTGATTAAATAGTTTGTAGTGCCGTGATTTAAGCTGTGTAATTAAATATTGTCGGTAATATGTTATTTCGACATTTATATGTATATTATATCTCATTTACTCGTAATACGCTAATGACTTTAAATGCTTATTTGGATAATTTATTTTTGATAAGTTGCCTACTTCATTTTGCCCAATGTTGAGCCTTACGTTAAGAAATATTTATAATCATATGTATATATCATAGTTTAGTATTATAAAGAACTTTTGCGTGTCAACAAATATTTAAGGACTGCAATTTTTATATTTTTAATGGAAGCACACGATATCGTTCATGAAATTATTATTAACATATCCCATTATATTGTCCATAGATATATATATATATATATATATATATTTTTTTTTTTAGTAAACGACATTAGTCATTGATCTTACAAAGCCGTTTATCGAAACACTCGGTATAGAACATATCTCTTCATTTAACCTCAACTGTTCTTTAAATACGAAATAAACGATTAATAGCCAAGAAAGTTTTAAGAGATGAATTAACTATTATTAAGCTTTCGCAATTATCGTATATAGAGTATATGAAATGTCATCTTGAATAATTTTAACCCCGGCTATTGCCTCCGTCAAATATAGCAAATTCGATTCCCTTATCTATTTAAGCACCGGGCAGAGTCAGAACTAGCATATCGGCGTGCAAAACCAAAATATAATAAAAAATATTTTCCTCTATTATACAGAAGTGCGCCTTCGGTATTCGGTATATAATCGCATATTCAACCTATTAATTTTAATTTACCTCCAGCCGACTCTCCCTCTCCATATCCCGCGTATTCATAATATAAAATTCTAATTTCAAACTTATTATAACCTGGAAAAATAATCTAGAGGCTATTCTCATTAATCATGCAAGTTAGTTATGCTATCGGTAATACGCCAATCGACTATATTAAATCGACTAAAAATATCAGCGAGAAATCCGTCGATTGCCTCGCAACTTATAATGCACAGTTGCCGAATAAAATACTAAACGAGACCAGCGCCATTGCCACACATACAATGTATTCTTTAGGGCTAAGAGCGTAGCGCGTTTGAGGGCAAAAAGTACGGAGAAACGATAAAAGGGTGCGAAGCATGTAACGTGCATTACGCGCTGCTCTTTCCTCAGCCGCGCTTTACATTGTTGCTCGTGAGATTATGCGAGGCCGCGCAGACATTTTTAAAAAGCCCGCGCTCCCAACTCATCCCGCACAAAGCCGTGGGTGGCCGCTTCGCGTGTATGTCTAGAATAATGTATTTAGACGCGCTTTTTTCGCCGGTGCGCGCCCTCTTACCCTACCACCAGCCATTTCCAATGCTTTATGTGAAGTGCGTCGTGAAATCTCATTATATTCCGGGGTGAACGCGATACAGCGTCGCCCATTATACATCCGGCGCCCGAAACATTTGCCCGCGCGTCCACGCCACTGTCCTCCGACCCCGTTATTCTATTTTTTCTATTTTGTTTTTTGTTTCGTTTGCTCCTCATTTCGGCATGCAGCGGGCATTCCCGAAATTTATTCGCTCGTATACGGCGCGCGAACTCGCGCGGAAACTCTAATTTGTTTTAATGACAAACTGTAGTGTACGAGGGAGTGGGTGAAGGCGAAACGAGGAGGAACGAAGAGGAACGAGTGGAAAACGAGAAGGAGTGGGCGGAAGGTGGAGGAGGAGGATCGGAAAGATCGGAAGGATCAGGAGGAGCAGGAGAAACAGGAGGAGCAGAAGGGCAACGACGACGACGACGACGACGACGACGACGACGACGACCTATTACCTATGCGCGAGCATGAGAGGTAGGGTAGAAACGTTACGTCCGCGCTATTACCTATGCGCGAGCATGAGAGGTAGGGTAGAAACGTTAATCGCGTTTCGCGATATGTGGCCTTCGAGAGCCAATTAAAACGGCAAGCGCTCTTCTCGCGCAATCGGCGACGTCTAATTTTATTTCCAATAAAAATGCGAAAGACCAAGGGGGAGGAGAGACAGCAGGGACTCAAGGATGATAGGGAGGGTGGAAGGAAGGGAGATAGAGAGAGAGAGAGAGAGAGAGACAGAGAGAGAGAGAGACAGAGAGAGAGAGAGACAGAGAGAGAGAGAGAGAGAGAGAGAGAAGGTTGAGATAGAGGGGGAAAGAGAGTGATATGTCGAGAACACGTTTCATTACTTACGCGTGTTGCGAGCGGAGGCACAAGGGCGAGCGGTCCTGCGAAATTTTTCTCCGCAATTATAAATAGAACTTCCTCTGCGAGCGCGAGAACGGATGAAAATTTTATTTTACGCGTAAAGATGAATGTCTGCGAGAAATGAGCTAGGCTGCTGTATTTTCGTATTTTTTATTAGATTTCTACGAAGATATCGCTCGCGGTTATGCTCGCAAACTCAAAAACCAAATCTCACTTTCTATTCGAGAGAGGCCAGTGCTGCTGTTTCAATATTTTTATTTTTATTCTTTTTTACGCCCAGCCTCGTTTGTCTGTCGCGAATCAACAGTGATAAATAATAATGATTTGTGAGATGCGTATTTTTGGGGCTGCGCGATCGCTGACTATTAGCGACTGACGCAAGCGCCTAAGAAAGAGTTAAAACGGCCGTAGAAAATTTTCCATACCCTGTGATTTACACAAATTTGATAAAGTTGAATTTATCGAGGCTTATCGACGGCGAAGCCGAGTCTCTTTTCGCAAGCAGAGAAAAAGGTATGATGGTAAAAAAGCAGAATTTATCGAAAACGAAACATCGATTAACGTGAAAACGCGAAAAAAATAAAAGGGGCAACAAGAATAAATAATCGAATGAATAAATAAATAAATAAATAAATAAATAAATAGGAGAACCGTGGGTGATCTCGACCTAAGTAACATCCTTCTCTTATTCTCTTATCCTTCTCTTCTTATTTTTTTCTCTACATTTTCGTTTTTTGTTTTTTGTTTTCCATATTTGTTACTTTTAGTTTTAGTTTTTTTTCATTCGACCGATAAAAGAGAATAGATAAACTTATATAGACAAAACACAGCGGGCTGGGCACACGTACGTGTGTCGTGCACCATCGAGTTGCAGCCCGGGCGGTTGGATTCGCGCGCTCGCTTCATCTCTTTGTTCTCCATTTTACTCGGCTGGCTTCTCCCCCGGTTTCTATTCCAACGTATTTTTTTTTTTCCACGGCGCCCATAAGCACCTCCGCTTCCGTTTCACTGGCCGCCGAGCGATATTCACGTGCACGGAAGGGCAGGACGAGCCTGTATATACGTGCTCGTGTAAAATAAAAAAAGACAAAAAATAAAATAAAATGAAAAACGAGGAGGATGGGAGGAAAGGAGAAGAGAGCGGGTGAGCACGCGGGAAAAAGAAGGAAATGGCTGCTGCGGGTCTCGGGCGCGCACCAAATTCAAATGCATTCGACACCTCCCGCGCGCCACCCATCGAGGGGCCGTGAGCTCGAGGGAGACTCCGCGCATGTGAAAGAGCGAGGGTCTGTATCTCGACTATTATAGACGCGAGCGGCGATGATCAAAAAATTCGCTAAATAACAAAAGATTCCACGGATGGCGAGAGCCTCTCGCCTCTTTTTTTCGTGGATCAGCCAGCCAAAGCTTTTGCGGCAAGCTTTGACTCCCCGCCCCGAGCCGCCGACACCGCCCGCTACTATCCCGTCCTACCCTCGGGCTCTCTCCCCCCTCCCCCTCCCTCCCCCCTTCGCCCCTCTCCGCCCAATCCTCACGCGCCGCTCTACGATCCACCACCTTGTCAACGATGTGCCAGTGTACGTACTCATTGGCGGCCAAACGTATCACGCTATATTTAAAAATCGGCGCGCTCTCCTGGAAAGTATACATACAAAGAGCGAGAGCGAGACAAGCGGGCCATCAACTCCAAACGCACCCACACGGAGAGATGGACCATGCGCCTCGATGTAACGTAACATCAGGGTTTATTAAAATCCACGAGCAGAGGCGCGCGCACAGGTTGACGCGCAGAGACACGAGAGAGCCCATGGGCAGCGACACGTAACAAACAGATACGCGAGCCACAAATCCCTTGGCCAGCGCCGTACGAGACCCGCGCACATACGTAAACACGCGGCGCGTATGCGAGTCCCAGCACGGGGCGGGGGAGGAGATGGTCGTATTGTCATGGACGCCCTCTTTTTTTCAGAGGTTTTATTTCGCTCCCTCGGCACGGCTTCCACTTGATATTTCCTCCGTTCTTTCCCCTCGCACCACTTTTTTTCCCCTTGTTTCTCTTTTATCCCCACCCCTCCCCGCCCTGTCGGCGCGTGCATGAAATTATCATTTTAATAAATGCCCCCGGTGCAAGCGACGCGAACAACGATTCACGCTTGGCGTGCACTGAACGTAAACTGATACCATAAGATTTTAATGCTGCCGCTGCTGCTAATGCTCTTCACGAGTGGATTTTTTTTCTCGCTCCGTGAGCTTTGTTATGCACGCGCGATGGTAGAGAAACTAATGTGGCGAGCGCGGCGTTGGCGAGTCGTCCGATGAACCTCGATAAACTAGTGACAAACGCTTTATGAAATTATCTGTTCATTTACGCTAATGATGATTATTTCCAATGCTACAGAGTGTAGGATAGAGTAAAATAAAGTGGTACGTTACCAGTGAGTCTTTTCCATTTAGTAATGAGTCGGATGAGTGCGGCCCGTTCGGATAACTCACCTAAAACGGTAAAGAATACAATTTTATATTATATGACGGATTTTATGACATTTGCTTAGGGATTATGACATTTCTTAATTCTCGCTCCGTACTATGCACGCACGTATAAGCAATGCGTGGGGGATCGCAGCAAATGCGTACACGTGTGTGCGGGCCTTACTTTCTTGATTATTATACATAAGTCTTAATATTTTAAGAGAAATTTCTTTATGAATATATTAAAACTTAAAATATACTTGCTTATTATTTTTAATTTCAATGTGCCGAGACACCTTAAATTGTATTAACATTGCATTATGCATTATGTTTCTTAATAAATGAGCATGTTTATCGTCGGCGTTATTATAGTTTCATCGTGAGTAAATGAAATAAATTAAAAATAAATCAAAACGAAGATTTTATAAAAAAAAACTTTTAACTTTAGTTTCATTCTTCCTCATGCAAATGTTACGTACAATTCGCATTTATACTTATGCAGATTATTTCACATAAATTCAGGAAGATGAAACAATTATTAAAGCACAAAAATTCACCAGCATTTTTAAACAATCAATTTTTTTGGATTATGAAGTTGAAAGCTACATTTTTCTCTGTATTTCAAAATACGGCAAACAAAAAATTTCAGGATACTTGAAATATACGAGTAATTTATTAACACTTTAATTCTGATCAAATATATGCCATCCGAATAACTCATTGCACAATAAATCGAATGGATAACATATACATTGATAACAAATATATATTGATAAAAGACGCTCAGTTAAATAACAACTAGTTATAAATATATAAATAAGCAAATAAATAAACCAACTAGAGATATGATATTATTAATTTTGATGATGAAGTATTTAAAGAATATAGTTCGAAAAAATATTTTATCCTAATTAATTTTATTTTTATTCTCGCTTAAATTCTAGCTTACGAGCTTATTTTACCCGCTTATTCAACACATTCTAATTACTGCCAATAACAAAAATTATTTTTGTATATAAGAATTTATATTTAAATGTACGGTAATTAATTACTTCGAACTATTTATTCCTTAATATTTTATTTAAACTGAAAACTAACCTCATTATCAAATAAGTAATCGCTCGCTCAATTTTACAAATTTTAAAATTGCGATTTTTTGTTGACTTTGATTAGCATTAATTGCTATTAAATATAATTTCAATATTAAAGGAAAAGTGAAACGGGAGTATACGTTGCTTCGAAAGTGTGAAATTTTGCTTCCGTAGGTCACTCGTTTTCATGGTACTTTAACGCAATGAAGGCAAAAATGTGCAGCTAAGGTTTCAACAGTAAACATACAAGTGATTTTCTCGGAGTGTATGTTTTACGCGTTCGCGTTGATACCATAAGAATTTGCTTTATGTAACTACTTTTTAAATGAAAGTAAAATCAATAAGGATTAAATATTAAATATAAAGACATTTGCACATTACGCCCTACAATCGTATTATATATTATCTAGAGTGATATTAACAGATAATTATTAAACAAGTTTCATACTCCAATATAGGTTTTTTTTTCTTTTAATATATATATATATATATATATATATATATATATGGCACATATGTTATTATTCTCGGTTAAATGTAGAAGTAATAATTAGAAAAGACGATATTCTTAGCCACTTGAGCTGTCTTTCATAAATGCCATTCTACTCACATTGACATGATCATTCAGCGATTAATCCAACGAAATGTTCCAAAATTCTTTACATGCGCTATATTATTCGAGTCACCGCCTGAAGAACAACAAACTCGCGTCAAAAGAGCCTTTTTGTTAAAAAAAAAAAAAAAAAAAAAAAACTATTAAGATAAAGAAAATAGCGAGATAAAAACCACAAGTACGGACAAAAGTAGAGAGTGAATGGAGAGTATGGAGGGGTTGGTGAGTCGGGGCAGACTAGGGAGAGTGGCTGAGAAGGCGGAGGAGGAGGCTGGAGGGGTAACGTCGGCTGGACTCGGGAGAGGTGTAGGCGAAAAGCGCGATACTGGTCGCCTTTGTCTTGCAAAAAAGTCGCGAGCAAATATATCACAGCAAGAGCCGCGGGCATTGTTTCACTCCTCGCATAATTACTGCGAGTCGTGTTTTAAAGTTAAACTTCAACCTAAATAAAGCTTAATGTTATTATATTGCGAGGGCGGTGAGACTAAGGGGTGGGAGGAGCCCCAGCTCCCGGTCATTATGCAACACCTAGGTGCCACTTTCAAATGTCGTTACACGTATGCACCGAGTGTGTATGAAACCGATCGTTTTCCCGCGCTCGCTTACTTTTCGCGCGCAATTTTCAGCTTAATTCGATTCGCAGCCCTTATTTTCCACAGAATATCCTCACGGTGGCTCGCACTTATCTCTCCCGTTTGCGCGCAGCTAACTGAATTAAAAATTTTTCCTTTTAACGGTAGAGATCATAAATGGAAATCAGTTGCTAGTACTCGCTGTAATTACCCTATCGTCCGGGGACAATATGAAGACGAATGGACGATTAATGGGCGTTAATTAAATATTTATGCAATCGATTGATGCGCGCCTCTTTGGCATCCCATTGGCATCGCGACGCATCGACAAGGACACGCTAGAAATTAAATAGCGCCAAGTGTCGCGACATATCAACACGTGTATTTAAGCGATCTAATTACACTCTCGCCAAAACAATGCATGGGCATTTAGGTGAATTTAATTTCCTCGGTAAATAATACAATAAGATTTATCTTACAGCTGATATGAAGCTTAGACCTTCGTTAGTAAATATTCATAGGGAAAGGTTAATTTAATAAAAATTATCATAATTTATTGCGCAGAGGTCGGATAAGTTTGCGTTTTAAGATACTTCACAAATCCTACGCACTCTCATAAAATATAGATAGCGTACTTTTTATCTGCATAATTTAATGCTCACCCATACAAATGGAAAGCAAACAAATTCCGATTGAAATGGGATTATCTTTGTAAAATAATATTAACGAAAGCGATGAAAATATTTGCGAGAGGTATCATTTTTATATAAATTAAAATGATAAAACAAAGGAAAACCGAAAGAACAAAAAGTATTGTTGCAAATCATAACGGAGGAGTATGGTAGGCGCATCGACGAAACAAACGGCTTATTCATTGCACTCTAACAATGTCGAATAATTTTTGAATCCGATCGAAAGGACATGGTGCGCGAGCCTCTGAATTCGCCGCCGGCTATTCGCCAAATGTGAGCAGTCGGTAAAATCGATAAGACCTCCTCACCTCCTAAACAGCGCGACATTCCTCGGAATCTCCAGTGATAACGGCAACCTCCAATAAATACGAACCCCTTATATACCCGCCGTTAAACTTAACGTTTATGAGGATTCCGCGTCATTCGAACGCCCCCTTGCGTCACTCTCGGCCCATTCGGAATTAAAATCAGCTCCCATTTCTACGACACTCCCGGCTCCCTTCTGTATTCCCATCGACAAGGCGCGATAATTGTGGATGGTGGGGAGGGGGAGGGGGTATAGGTGATGGGGGTGGAGGGAGGGGGGATATACCGGGTAGGAGGAGGAGGAGGGCTCGGTTGGCGCAAAAATTCGTCAAAAGGCCCGAGTCTAGGAGCGTAACGCTGAGCCCGGATACAAGTAAATATGTTTAACGTCCAGGGTGCGCGTGGACCGCGCGCGCGTACATTAACACGGCACGTCAATTATACCTATTCTCAATATCCATAATTATAATCGGTGAGCGAGTAGCAGTCAGCCAATTTCCTCGTATTACCCAGCCTTACCCTATCTGTCTGGCTCTCGCTCTTTGTGAGCCTCCGTGAATGGCGGGAGCCCAAATGAAATGACGACGTTCATTTGCAAACGTGTGGGAGTGCATTATTTTTATTGAGTTTATTAGCGGCCGAAGTCGCCCGTGTGCGAGCGTATGGTTATGCATTTCAAAATATCTACACGCGCCTCTTTCAGCCCCACATTTATAATACACATTTGCAGAGGGGTCGTCGCTATGAGAGAAGGACGGCGAGCGATGGGTTACCTTGTTGCGGAAGGGAGGCTGAAAGGGAGGACGACGATGATGCATCCCCCGAGAGTGGATCGATTGAATTCGTTGTGTGCTCTTTGAAAATACACTCGGCGTTGACAAAAAACACGATTGTACGTACGAATGAAAGTACGCGAGAGATAGAGAGACGCAGGCACAATAATATGAGAAACGCGAGACCCAATGCATCTTATATTAATGCCCTTGCTGAGCCGATTCTACATATCCGGATAATCGGGCGAACCGTGGCAACACGACGATTAACTTTTTTACTTAATTTCGTTGCTCGCAGGCTACGAATTCCCAAAGCTATGCATTTCGCAAAAATTATTGTATGCGATGCGCATTAACGGGTTATTAACGGTGCGCTAGTTGTTATGAGCGCGGACCGGACTGAATTATAAAATAAATATATATATATATATATATATATATATATCCGGCCATAATAAGTTTAATTTATTAAGGTTTCGAACTTGGTCCGATGATAGATATTGCCGATGCTACTTTCACATTTGAATTGCGACGTAATTGATAATATTATTTATCGAGGTAATCATAAGTAGTTGCCGTATTTTAATATAGCTTTTATCAAATAACTTTCAACTGACCTACATTAATTTACATTACAAACTTTATAAATAGATTTATTTTTATACTATCGTGACCATAGAAAGTGAAACAGTGCATGAGTGGTTTTTTTTTTTTTTTTTTTTTTTTTTTTTTTTTTTTTTTTTTTTTTTTTTGTACGGACATACACATCATCAGATATCATAAATCTTGTTTCAAATTAATGTTCGGAATTATTAAAAGTTTTATATTTCTTAATATAAAAATTATACGACTCTGTATGATTGTTTATAATACATGCTGCATATAATAATAATCTATGCATTCGGTAATTTTTTTTAGTACAGCTCCTTGATGTTACAAAATTGCCGTGTGCTTCGCGGTACCTCTCATACCTTATATAAATTAGAAAAAAAAATCAAAGTTCCTCTATACGATCACTTAATATAATTTGTTCGTATAACAATATTTTACAGAATTATGAACTTTCGATGTGGCTCGTGCTCAGTTTTCACTAGTTTTATTAACTACGAATCTAATAATGACATCATCGTAGCATTAAAAAAGTCCAATTTATTACAATCGCGACGAGGCAATAAATAAATGTACGTGTGCATTTGTAGTATATTTGCTGAATCGACGTGCGCGTGTAGCCCGCATACACGGGGGCACACCTACGTACACTACATGCCATAAATAACAACCAATCCTTGAATGTTTCTCAGTCGATCAAGAAATTGTGGGTAAACGTTACATTTACGCATATACTTCCGTATATCACTGTAAATTTCCATAATCATAATACTCCTATCAATACGTACAAGTGAGCTTTTTTACGGATATGCTTTTAGCGAATAAATAAAAATTATCCTCACATTATTAAGGAGCATATTACAAATGTCAATAAATATTATATGCATACTTTCCAAACTTAAGGAAAAAACTTATTACTTAGCTTTAAAAATTTTTATAATTTTTTTAGAATATTTTTAGAATTTTTCGCCTCCTGAGGTAATTCGCAATTATACGTATAAATTTCAGCAGATGTTTCTGAAATTGAGTGATGCCACATAATCGTAGAAGAAAGGTATTACAAGAATGAGCAGAGGACGGCCCATAAAATAAAAGGAGAAATTTTCGCTTTCACCCCAACGATATCCAAACCAAAGCCGCACCTTTTTCCAGTAGCGCTTCACATACGATAGACATATGTAGCGTAGATAGACATAGCGCACATACGTAGGAAATAAACTGTTAAAAAATGGAAAGCTCCGACACAGGCGTACGCGGCTAGAAACAAACGGCTTGCGAGACTCGACTGTTACTACTGCGTCTATACGGTCGCTGCGTGTAAACCTTTCGCAGGCCAAACGACCGTAGAACTGTAAAAATCGATTTTTTTTTCTCGGGGCTAATGCGCAAGGGAAGAGACAAAAAGGGCGCCCGATAGGACGACCGGACTGATACTTTTTTTCAGGCGAATGGAAAGAGCGGGCGAAAACGACCGTACATTGTATACAGGCAGACGAGTGCACTGCCCCGACTATCACGGGGGCGAGAAAAGGTGGGTGCCATGGAGGGGACTAGAGGCCAAAACAAAAAAGCGATCGCGACAGTAAAATCAGCCGTTATAGTGCGTGCGAGTGCGAGCCCTTGGCGCGGCAGAGTCCGCGGTATGCAAATCGTAGCTAACGGGATAACGCGCCGGCGATTATACGAGGAGGGCGTACACAGAATGACGGCAGCAAGGGAAAACAAAAACTTTTTTTCCTACGGGAAGGAGAGCTCGGACGATTCTGGGAGAGAGGGAAGGTGGGAAGGAGAGAGAGACTCTCTAGGTGTGTGTGTGTGTGCGCGCGCGCGCGCGTGTGTACGTGTGAGGGGAGGTGGTGATGGAGGAAGTAACCCTGGCAGCCTCGTAAAAATCCGGGCCTGCCAATCGGCTGCATTGTGCTTACGATGCCGAACAATGCGACTGCAACTCCTGCTGCATCAGGTATAGAGAGAGTCGACGGTGGTCGTACGTATGGAGGGTCGATCGCCGTGCATTTTTACCTCGCGATTGTCAGCGCATTGTTGGGCTTTGCGAATTGCGTTTCTACGACTTTTTGCGAAACGACGATCCGCGCCGTTACGGGCGAGAAATCGCCCCCACCCCAGCCTACCACATCCCACCCCATCACACCTCGTTCCATCCACCAACCACCCCACTCGAGCTTTCATTTCAGTCATATTTTTTTAAAGTATCAGAAGGTAAAAAAAAAATAAATAAATAAGGGGCGGGAAGGGGTGGTGGGGATGGACGAGTGGCTGAGCGGTGTGAGAGAGAGAGAGAGGGGGGGGGGAGTGAAACAACAGTCCACGGGTGCACCGTGTTTTTTTGGCCCTCCTTTGCTTTTATTTCTGACGCGCGGCAACTCGCGTTAAATGCGCATATTTATAGACACCCTCGGATCCCTCCCATCCCAATCAGCGCCTGTACTCAGCCTCATTCCCATTATAAGCTTCTTATATTGGCCGATATTTATTGCGGCGCAGCTCTCGCTCCCACCCCCGCCAATGTAAAGGCGGCCGATGTAAATAAATTATTTAGCGAGTCGAGGACTTTGTGGAAAAAAACCGCATATATCAGCGGGTTTATGCGTTCGTTAAGGATATGACATAATAACGCTCGTCCGCGAGGATCGGCAAATCATTACTTTTAAACTACAAAGTATCGCGCACGGTAATTAATAAAAGCCATTAAATACAGAAATTCTATCGAGTTAGTAAATCGTAAGCTCGTGAATTAGTTACATCGAGAGTACGGTGTATTTATAATTAAAAAGTTAGTATACGAAGATCCCTCGAGAAGTACATAACATAATATCTTCCTTTAATAATCATAATTTACAGGTCTTTTACAGCTACGAACGTCCAGTTATGCTGCTACACGTCACATTGTAATCACGAGCTCGTCAAATTTACTATCAAATGAATTATTAATGCTAACGTTTTAAAAAAGTCAAGCAATTGTAATTAAGGCTAAGTATAATTAAAAGGGGGTATTAATGAATTTTCAAAAATAATATTAATTTATAAATGAGAATACGGGGAATTCGATAAAGCATGGTCACGGTAAGCTACCCACACTACTCGGGCACAGGCGCACACATCGCTAAGAAAAAAAGGCAGTTCTAAAGGGCCAGAAGTGCAAGGGAGGCGCAAATAGAGTTCACTGTGTGTCCTAACCACCCGCCACCTCCTACAACCCCCCCCCCCTCAACCGCCACCAGCTCCGCTCGTTCTCGTCTGCATCGAGCATTCCTAGAACAGTAATCTTATTAAATTTACATATTAATCAACGGATTTTAATTATCCTCAACCCCCCGCAGAGAACACAGGAAGGGAGGAAAGAGAGAGAGAGAGAGAGAGACGAAAGAGAGAGAGAGAGACGAGAGAGAAGATAGGAACGAGAGAGAAGATAGGAACGAGAGAGACGAGAGAGAGAGAAACGAGACAGAACGAGTAAGAGCTTGGAAGTGCGAGGGAGGGGGTGGGGTTAAGGTAGGGAGAGTGGGCGATAGGGCTGGAGTGGGGGGGGGAGAAATAAAGAGAGGGAGTCAGAGCCTTGTGCGGTGGTAGCGCAGAGACCGAGCCAGCTCTCGTAATTTACATTAATCCAATAATTGCATGGAGGTTTCCTAATTAGAAATTCAAATGAGGTGGTGGCAGGCAGGCCGGGCTCCGCGCTACGGCAGGGCTACCAACTCGACTAGAGGGAGACAAACGAAGCCGCGAGAGGATGGAGGAGCGGCGCCCATCGCCTCGGCTGAGCAAAGTCCGCAGTAGACCGAACGAGGAACCACACCTATGTACGTCTCCGAGTACTGGCCTAGAGGGTGGGACCAAGCCCTCGCACACAACTTGGAGCATTACGCGCTATGGACGTCCGAAATTACCGAAATCTGCATGGAGTTCGGATGCAGTATATGCGGGTGCACGCAGAGCTTGTGTACACGTGGGCCGATGACGATGCGTCGACATGGCCGGTTGATCCTTCTTTATATGCTCTGGTGAATGCCGCTTATCGGCTCCCTGCTGTATCGGTAAGACGTCGAATGTCCCGACCGACGAAATTGTTACTGGATTCGTGAACATTTGAGGAGCGGATTCGACTCGTCGGCGATTTGTGTTTGGCCGAGCCCTCTCGGTAGATAGAGAAAATGCAGAGCCAGGCACACGGGCTGCTATTTCTTAATAATGGAAAAAAAATCTGAAGTACTCAATTGAAAGATAAAGAGGGACGTAAAAAATCGCGAGATTGCATGCCAGTAAAGTAATTCCAGGGTAGTATGGCGTTGCCCATTGATACGTTTCGTTGCGTGCAATCCTTTTGTTGTCCCCGGAAGGATCCTTCGACAACTCTAACACGTCCTTGATACCCTCACAGGCTTGCTCATCTTTGATCGTTGCCTGTTTCCCTTCACTCCTCATGTATATATACATATACGTAACACTTCTGTCGCAGGACTGTTTATACGTTCATATCATAAAGCTCGTATATCGGATAGTTGCTAGATAGTTTAGCTTCCCCACGATTAGGCAAGTGTCAACCTGCCAACAAGACAGAAACGCGGACAGAAGTCGATTTCTTTCTATCACTCTAACTCTCACTCCATCTCTCTCTCTCTCTCTCTCTCTCTCTCTCTCTCCCTCTGTCTGTCTGTCTTTCTGATGACGATGAGACGCTACAGTCGTTGGACAACATAGACATCGGCTAAGAATTAAATCCTACCTTTCATTTTAGAAATGCAATGTTGGTATACTAAAGAAATATTAGTATACCTATTATATTATTAGCATACGATTAATTAAAAAAATGTTCGTGCGTTCATTTTATAAAATTCTAATTATATATATATATATATATATATATATGTATAGCCAATCTCGAGGGATCTTATACACACATCGAATGATGCCAATTTCTTCTTTAATCTAGATAAATGTAATCAAATTAATTGAAGTAAAAATTTTTAAAACTTAATTCGACTAAAACTTAGCAAGAAACCTAAGACATAAAAAATACAATGAACTTTTATTAGGGAAGAACGTAAGCTGGTTAATGTCGAATAGAAAATCGAAAGAAGGGCTCGAGTAATGCTAATGAAATTGAATCACAGGGGATCGGCGGCATTAACGAAAGACACGTTCCCGCGTCTGTGAGAATATTGTCCGTCTGTGGCAATCCGTCGGCTATCGCATCGCGTTTGCCTTCGGATTTCCTTGAAAATCGAAAATCAGCCTTTTCCCGACGACGTTGTCCACGAGAAACTCACTTATGCCTACGTAAGAGCGAGTGAATGAGAGACGAGTGAGTTTGTTTGTTTGTGTGTGTGTGTGTGTGTGTGTGTGTGTGTGTGATTAGAGAGAGAGAGAGAGAGAGAGAGAATAGCGGCCGCGCTTCGACGCTCACTCTCGCACAATTTGATGAAATTTCCAGCATTAATTGTATCACAATGGTAATTGAATCTGCGGAGCTCCGTCTATTTGAACAATAGTTGGTTATATTATGTAGATTTCTCGTCGCGGTCTCTCCTTATTCGCGGCGCCGTTTCCTACCCCCGTCACCCACCAACCCCCTCGCGTCCGCCAACCGCCCCCAACTCTGCTACTTTCCAAGCTCCGTGAGTCCATACACGAGCAACGCTGTTGGCTGTTTAAATACAGACGATATCTGAACTAGTAGAACTAACGCGCACGGGGATACATAGTTCCGACTCCCTCTTTCCCACTCACTCACTTACCCTCTCTCTCTCTCTCTCTCTCTCTGTCTCATCCTGTCTTTATCATTTCTGGGCTTATACACAGATGGCGGTGGTGCCTTCCCACGAGAAGTACGTATATGTATGCGTGGCTTGCCATTATCATAATTACACGTGCCGCGAACGCTTGCCTTCCTTCGGCGTAACTTGACTGACCTGTTATGCAACGGGAATGGCACCTAGTTGGTGCGGAGGTCGGGCCGCCATCCACCCTCGAACTTCTTCGGGAGGTGCGTGCCTTGAAACTCGGTATACGAGTTACTAATGCCATGTACTTCGCCGTGCATTTGGATTTATCAAATAGTTCTCGGCTTCATTATGAATATTGATTTTAACTATGTGCTAAAAAGGAAAGCTCCAACAGTCTCTAATACGTTTATCGGACAAAGGAAATTGCGAAACGACTGTGCAATCCTTAAGGTGCGAACGGTAAACACATTATTTGGCCTATTTCATTGCTGGCCAGAAAAATTTCTGCTATATTTACATACCCGCGTGCTCTGCTCGCCATTACAGCATACATCAACACGTGTACGCTCGCCGGTGCATTAGTTGTAAGAAGAATCGCTATCCTTCAATCAAAAAATATTTTCTAAATTCACTGAACGGGGAACCTCCTTAAGGCATAAACAAACAAGGAGTGCGTTCGATTAAACAAACTTAATACACGTAACACACCTAGAGAGTCCTGCGCGCACAACGATAAAATACTGAAAATAGCGGGAGCGCGTGAGGAAATTGATTCGCGGCTTATTTATTTGCCTCCCCCCCCCTCCCCGCCCTGGCAACACATTCGCAAGCCCGTATCATCGTTGAAGGCCGCGGCGGCGGTGACGCTCCGCTATTATTCCACGAGCGTTTAAACCAGTCGCTTTCTATTTCGGTCCCGGCGGAACCGTCGAGCACTTAAAACGAAAAAAATCAAATATTAATATGAGCGATTAAAGCCGCGAGCTTAATTGCGAGCGTATCGCGTCCCATTCGGCTCACCGTCGAATGAATTAATCTATTTAATTAGCGCTTCGCTGTAATGAGAAATTATGGTCTCGACGCGGGCCCTCCAAAAATTATAGGCACGGCCGCGAGATATTTCAACCGAGCATAAGCACTTTTAATGAAACAATTAACGCTGCGATCATTTTTAATGAGAATACACGCCATGTTTCGTATCGTTATGCCGCGCTGCCGATGCCGCAACTCTTAGCGCATTACATAATTGTATTCCTTTGACGTGCACGGATAATTCAGGCGCGTTTACGTTTTCATGAGATATGCTCGCCACCGCCCGTCCGGCTTTTATTGACTTTATTTTCACACGTGCATTTTTACAGGCGCAATCAACAGTTAAATAACTCTAGCGAGCTCAAGTTTTACTCTCATGAGTAAATATCAATCGTTAAATTATGTCGCGCGTGAACTTGTCATTTACAGTTAATGCACTTTTCGAATAACGAGTGCGAAATATATTATGTTTGATAAAAACGCCCACTCCCGATGATTTCACGCTTTGACAATTAAGCATATTCTTACGGCGAAAGCGTATGCGCGCAAAATTAATTACAAATTGTTTAAACATATTTTTTTTTGTTTTTTTGTTTTGTTTTGTTTTGTTTTCTTTTGTTTTTTTTTTTTTTTTGCTGAAAATAAAAAATGAAAATAAAGAAAAATATAAATGCTTTTGATGATAGAATGATTGAGTCGATTGGCTTTTGCCGTGGCTACATAAAATAATGTAATATTACATTAATTAATGCAAGTACGAAGTTTCAAACTGTTCATGGCCAAAATTCATGCCTTGCGATAGCAAATGGAAATTACCCAGAACGTTGCGCTCGTTTTATTTGTAAATAATACCGTAATATTACAAATTTAAGATTATGTTACATCTGTTATTTCTTTGCGCGCTTTCAAAACTTCGAAAGCCGATAAATATTTCACAAGCCTTTTTAATATAGTAATTCGTATAATTTGACAGTATCATTTTTCGGTAAAATGTTCTAATAGTAGAATTCAAATTAGACTATCTGTATAATTTTCGAATTATCAGTGGCTCCCAAGACGGTACGTTTGCAGGAGCAAAGATTAAAATTCGTTCTTCATACTGATTTATGTGTAAGGAGTTATTAGAGATTCTTAATAAAGGCAATTGTAGGTCGAGCGGCCATTTTATCGGGCATTACGATTAGGAAAAAATATCCAGAGTCTATAGAGAGTCGGCACCAACGACATCTATTTTCCCGCACGATCCTCCCGCAATGCACGGCATAAAATTATCGAAATCTTACGAAATAATATCTCGTAAGGTAGGAAGAAGGCCGCGCACAGAGCGCAACGAATTGCGATGCGCAAAGAAACGGAGAAAGGAGGAACGTTACTCTTTCAATTAGCATAACTTTAAAGCCAAACAAATGTACGTTTCAGGGCGCTAATTTCGCGGAATTACGTAAAAGTAGAGTCTGCAGAGGGATAAATTGAGCACCGCTGGGTGGCTCGCGTGCGCGGATCCATATAAATCCTAATTCCGTGATCAGCGATATCTGCAAGTTGCTTCGAGGCCATAGTCTAAACCCACACTCGGCCGCGATTCCTAACTACAGTGCGCACTGGCTTCTTATATTTACCCGACAGTTTATAATGGCCATAATCGACGGCTATAACCGATCCCCGCGGGAGAATAATTATGCGAAAGTTCGCTCTTTGACGCTGGAGCACCGCACGAGCGGTGAATTCGCCTATTCTAACGGCGCGATGATGGCAGAACGATTGCGAAACTTTGCGCTGATAACAAGGGCTTGGTAGGTGGATGGAAGAGACGATGGTGGAGAGGGGGTGGTGGCGTTTCATGACTGATGCTAATGATAGTGATTCCAGCGATAATCGCCTGTCAATTATGGAGCGAAGGAGGCGGCGCGATTTAAATAAAAAAAAAAACAAAAAAAAACAAAAAAAAAACAAAAAAAAACAAAAAACAAAAATAAAACAACAAAAAAAAACGGAAAGAAAAAAATGAGTTACGAGGATAATTCGCTGATGAAGTCTAAGCGATGGCGCAGCGGAGGCCTAGGAAATGGCAGACAAAGGTCTTTGTGTTATTGAACGTTAATTAGAAGTGCTTTAAGAATAATGTCTCGTCGATGCCGCACATTAATGGACAATAACTTATGGCGAGCTTTCCGAGGCATCGGACTTCAATCGATATAATGCTTTTTTCGGACAACGTGAAAAAGTACCGATAAGACCGATGATTAAATGTATTGAATTTCATCCAGCCGGGGTATTATGTACAACACAGAGAGACACGAATCGAGACGTTTTAAAAAGTGTAGCTCGCCCCGTTTTGAATCCCAAAGTTTTCGCAAATTAATTTTTCCATCATTTGCATAAAACATTACCATTTAATTACTCATTTTCCAAATGGAACCATACTTAACGAATGAACTTTCCCACTCCCTAGCGCAGCAAATTTATTCAAACAAAAAGCAAAGGGATGAGTGGGGGGGCAACAAATTTTATCCATGATCGTGGATCTTATGATCTTTCAAAGCTCCCGCTCCTCGCTATTATTGGCGCAGATTCGGCAAACGAGGATTAGCTAAAATTATAAAAATAGATATGAAATTTAAAAAGAATTAAAGCGGCTATTAATATATCTATTTTCGCGCAGCGTTCCAAGGCACCTCAGAGGGTCTTCACCATCCTCTCGAAGCGGTCTCGCGTTTATTTTGCGAAATAAAGCAACGGTATCGCCACCATTCTAATGCTCGGTAATAATTTCGCTCGACCGCGGAAGTACTGATAAAGACCGCCCGGTCTTAAGGCTGTTTATTGAAATTTCGAATAATTTGCTAACGCCTCATTGGGACGCCACTACGCCCTACAAACAACATAAATAATCTCTTCTAATTATACGCCAGAGAATTCACGGAAGCCTGGCACACTTTTATCGATACGCAAAACGGACTCGCTCCAGCCGAGAAATAAGATAGAGAGAGAGAGAGAGAGAGAGAGAGAGAGAGAGACCGATTATCACGACGAGTGCTCTTCAATTGGCTCCCGAAGCTATGGCTCGAAAAAAGCGCGCGTGCATGCGCACGGACGATCGCAGCAGGACGCAAGAGAAAAAAACGACCAGGATTGCGAGCTCTCGTCGATGACCTTGGCCGAGCGCCGGGTGTATCCCGGCGGCTCTCCTCATGGCCCACCAAAATAAATCGATCGTTCCCGTGTGGCCGCCGAAGTTGGGATCAAAATCAGTGGCACATGACGTCCTAACAGACGCCGTCGAGCATCATGATGGCTGAATGAGGAAGGGGCGGAAGGTGGTAGTCTGCAGAGACGGAGGGAAGGCGACAGCGGCGGCGTCGGTGGAGCGTCAGAGATGGCGGCCCACAGTAATACGCGGTAATTATATTAGCGTCTAATGGATATAGTTAATTGCTAATTATCGAGCTTCGTCGAATGATCGATAGCAGCGAGATAACGCGTCGCGGCCGCCCGAATCTCAACGCCGAGGAAGCGAATTACATAGGGCGAGCGAGGGCTGAGGCTGGTGAGGGGCAAGGGAAGAGAGATTGCGGATTAACCAGAGTGTCATTCTCGACTGTAGCAGGGCGAACGCGCGCGCATAGTTCCCTCTATGTGCAGGATTAGGGCTTTCGTAATTAGCGATCGGCCGGTCAGGAATTATTATCGGCGAGCGGCGACCGCTGCGTTTACGATTGGCCTTGTTCGGGCCTGGATCAGCCATGTCTGAATTCCCCGGCGCGTTACATCCACGAAATCCAAGTGCGTCCACACGGGCGTAATGCGCCGACGGCGGGTAGCGGTGGAGGAGGTTTCAGCGCGCGGCTCGATATTTCAGTGGCAGGATCGATTTTCTTGAAGAGCGCGGCGCGATCGACGCGCATCCGATCGCGACTTCGTGCCGTGTCATAACGATGTATTTATAACGGAGGCCCGAATTTTATTGATGTTAATTTAAATGAAGGAAGAGGGGGAGGGGGATATATCGGGACGACTGGACCTGCTGTCCGAGTAAATACTGTTGTCCAAGGCAAATTGCTTATCTATGTCCCTAGTCAATATGCGACTGTGCTACATGAAATCTCAAGTAATTTGCAAAAGCTACAATTTTAATAATAATAGTAGCGGCTAAACGACCCAGACGAGGATTCATTCAATTATCATCTGTCTTGGATTATTGCGACTACGTAAGGTTAAATTATGCAATTATCCGAGCACAAAACTGTAGATAATCTTCTTCTTCTTATTATTCTCATTAATAATCGAATGCCGAAGATTGTCTATGTAATGAAGGAGACGATGCTTAACAGATTGCTTGTGATGCTGCCGATGCTGTCGGCGATCAGATTTCATATTTGCCAATAAATGGACTATTATTATGTCTCAGGACTGCGACTGTATTTTTTGTCGAACGTTAAGGCAAATACACTTAGCCGCGTATTAGATTTGATCGGAGAAATGTTAACTTACATGCATCTCCGCTCGCGATATTAATTTATTTATAATATTTGCTTAGCGCGCCATGTTCTAAGGTAGACCGCAATTTAATTAACTCGCCTCGGAATATAATACGTTATTATTCCGAGGCAATCAGGAGCGACGTAATAAAAGATACAAATTCGCACTGTGAGTTGAATTTCGAAGAACGCGAAGAAGGGAACGTGGACGTAAACTGCGATATCATTAACGGAACTCATTCTCAGCACCTCGCGCGTACCTCGTCAAGCCCGCGTCGTCCCAAAATACGCAATTCCCCGAAAATATCTGACTAACTCGATCGCACGAGCGCGCCTCTTCTTATCAAGGGGAGGTCCGCAGCAGATTAAAACCGGCGCGGAGTGGGAGGCGCTTTGACGTCCAAGTAACGCGCGTTCTGCAAACACCGTTATCAAAAGATAAAGCCGGTGAAAGTGGCATCAAAGAGTTCGAGCGTTGGATCTTTATTAAATCGTCGGAGCGACATCGGGCAAAGTGCCTCCATGGGCTCCTCGCGCCTTCCATACCAGTGACGACGACGACGACGACGACGGCGACGCGAGGCAACCCGTCAAAAATCAAAGGGATGGAAATTACGGCTAAGGTGATTCGCGCCGTCGGCTGTAGGTGTGACGCCCGCTCGGGTTGATGGGTAGGTGGGAGGCGTTGGTGGTGCGCCACCAACTCGAGACGCCTGGCACTCAACGAGATTAGAATGTGAATTTTCGATAACGCCCGCCGGATTAAACGATAAATTATCCCCGCGTGCATTTTGTACTCGCTTGGCACATTCATTCTATTTTCGGATATCAGCTGCTCGTTACTTCAACATTTTGCTAATTTTTGGATCGCTTGTGCGATGGGAATTATCGGGCAAACGCCCGATCCACGACTCTGCCCACTCAATGGAGCATTATTACGTGGGTGTACAATGCTACGAAGTATTTTGCCGAATGCGACCCCCGGAATTTCGACTAATTATTCGTCGAAGCCAACCAATGTGACTGATAATTTAAAGTTGGCTGTTCTTAGTTAAATTTGTCCCTCACTAAAGAGGTAAAACTTTATTATTTTTGCTTTTTGCTTATTACTTTTGTATAATTGTGCACTGCGTAAACTTTCTTCCCGGCACGTATTTTTCTATGCCGAGTCACATTTCAGCCAGTGGTAATTAATTCAATTTTTCATCGCTATTAATATTATAAAGTATTTAAAAGGCATATATTTAATTAGTCTTTGAATCAAACCGCATTGAAAGAAAGTTTTTACGCAGGCTATTAGAATTGAGCTTCTCATTATGAAAAAAGAATAAAAAATAAAAGGAAAGAAAAAAATTAAATAATGATAATAATGATAATAATTATAATAATCAATGATAATAACAATCATAATAATAATAATAACAATAACAATAACAATGATAATAATAACAATAACAATAACAATGATAATAACAAGGATAATAACGATAGTAAATAAAACTTTATCACATTTCTTTTTGATGAAGCGAAATACTTTCTATAAGAATTTATCATTTGTAAATGTTTCTGTATTGAATTACAATAAAGTTCATTATACGTCGCCAATTGAATTCTATGGAATTCTGCGGTTTCTTCAAATGAGTACAATGAAAGTCTTCTTCGTGGGTCATTTTTTATTCATATTTATTATGAATTAGAGAGAGACCATGTACTTACATTTAATGCACTTATATTTAAAGTTCGTGTATTTTTTTTCGAAGAAAAAAGTCATACGATTAAATTGCTTTGATTTTTCTCGCCCTCCCATTTCTCACCCACTGTCGCTCTCTCTCTCTCTCTCTCTCTCTCTCTCTCTCTCTCTCTCACTCACTCTCTCCCTAAATACAGAGTGTTGACAGAGATGAATTTGAAAATATTTGTTAATCTTGTAATAATTCATTGAATCTCGTAGTGAACATATCGAGCAATAATTTAAGAATTCTTACGCGAACTTTCATTTTACTTATCAATAAGTATTGTATCAATTATGTAAAAATAAGTAGACTTCATTATTAGCTAATTAAACATAAATTATAAATGGTATTCTTAAAGTTAGAAAAAATATTGCAGCCGCAGCAAGTTCCAAGTTCAGAAATTCTACTTTATAAATTTCGCTAATTAAAAAGTGAAGATTATTTTTACTAATTAAAACTGCTCCGGTGAGAAATTATCTTTTTTGCCATTTCAAACTATTATTTCCGCGTGTACATTATTCAACTTAGCCGAGATTTTCATATGTTTTTATAAGCCTGCGCGTTAATCTAGTGCTCACGACTCCAAGAGCATCCAATAAAAACTACGATGCACAAGAAATTATCATAATATCTGGAATTACGCTCATTACCATCGAGGCATTTGTTAATTATCTCACTTGACCTAAGGATTGCATAACTCAAGGACTGCTTAGATACGAGCAAAGTTAATAGCGAGACTTCCTCAAATAAATACATCGGACTCGTATCTGCCAGTCGAGGAAGCATTTTCAGCATCAAATGAGTTACTTCGAAAATCCTAACCAAGGTATTATTAATATCCTTCCAACTCAAAGCAATAAGAATTTTCGGCACGGTATACTCGCCGAGAAAAGATCGACTAAAATTGAAAGAGCGCGCCCACCAAATGAATGTAAAATTTCCTTAATTACATCTCCGTCACCATTGAGCATAATTCGGTTTGAATAAACGACAAAAGATATAATCTTGCTTTTACTCAACTTATCAAATTTAACTTTAACCAATTTACCCATCCCATTTTAAAAATGAGCCAAAGATCTCGAGACCTCGCAACTTTCCTGCTTACCACCACTTCTATTTTTATAATACGTCTATCCTCGTCCCCTTCCCCGCATCGCACTAACGCCCCATTACTAATAGCGTATTTAATAAAGTATTCGAGAGTGTGGGCTTGGACTTTCCAGCGGTTCTATACCGTCAATTCTACCTCATCGACTCTCCGCGAGACACCGCGTGAGGCAAAATTGCACATAAACGGCGAACGAGAGAATCGACGACGAAATTAATACCCGATCATTCGCGTCGCTGTTGATGCGTCGAGTGGCAGTAGCTTGATAAAGGACGAGAAGAGGCTGATAATGAAAGATGTCGTAATGAAAGCTGGTGCTGTTGTATCGGCGCCGCTCGTCGCGCTTAGCAGCCGGGCGAGACGTCAACGGGGCAATTAATAAGCCGCGTGTCGCGCGCATCGGGACATCGATTTCACATGTCCACGGGCAGCATAAAACCGAGGGACGCCATTGCGCGCAAGCTCGTCGCTAAGAAAGGTCCACGATAATGATTCAGTGGGGCCCCGTGGGGTTACAGTCAGCGTACGACCGACTCTTAAGGCGACGTCCAGGAGTTCGGGGAAGTCTTCGCTGGCTCGGTTTAATCGGGGGACAACGTCAGTGGGTAATTACCGTAACTATCGCTGTGCTGGCACGAGGCTAACCTGCGTAATACGCGGCACGCTTCGCGATATCGCGATCGTGTTTACGCTGTACAGGATGGGGACAGAGTTTTACGTGATTAATAAATATCGCGGCTGCGTATTACAGTGTTAATTTGCGCATTGGCAAAAATGACCGGGGCCGCGACGGTGAAAGCTACGTACGCTTGTCATTCATTATTCACGCAACGATAAGATACGATAAATTTCGATACCTGAAGCTTTTATTATAGAATATTACGGGATACTAGTTATTGAGCACTTATCACGCTGATAAGCGACCCGATGAAAGCGAGGTTTGTAAAGTGTGGCCGACTATTTTTTTTTTTTTTTTTTTTTTTTTTTTTTTTTTTTACTTTTTAATTAGGCTTCATTTGGAGTAAATTTCGAAAGTTCGGCAACTGATATTCATCAAGCAGCTTATTGCGACGACTAATTTACTCTTCAAATAGTATCAATTATTTATTCCGATGACATCTGATTCCTCGTATACTTTATTGACTGACTGACTGTTGGCATTGAATCGCATGTTTATAAAATTTGTATATTTATCGAAAGAATTCAATCGTGTGATTTGGTTATTTGGACCTTTGCTTAAAACGCAAAAACTCGTACGAGAAAAAAATTATTCCGACTGATGTAACGTGCACCGTAGAAATTGTTATATGTATCAAGAAATTTTCAATCGCTTGATATAAATAGACGACGATAAATTACTTTAATTTTATAATTCACTTTATCATTTTATCACTTTAAACTTTAATCATATTCTTCTTACATTTTATTAAAAACTAGCATCTTAATTACTCTTTTATTAGATTGATCCAGTTTGGTCTAATTGAAAAATAAAAAGAAAGAAAGAAAATTCAAAGCATAAATCTAATATAAATGCATTATATATTTCAACTAATTTTTATGAATTTAAACAAAAAGGAAACAAAAAACAAAAAGAAAGAAGAAGAAAGATAAAAAATTGAATTGCCGTGGGCCGATTTTTGCAATCAATTCTGAATATTATATTTTTTTTACATTTTTTTTTTTTTGTATCATTATTATTATAGCGATGATTAAATGAATGGAATAGAGAGGATATACTCATTTCCTTTATAACTAGACTAATTAAAAATAAAATATTTATACTAACAAGTCATCGATAATCAGTACATACAATACCAATTAAAATTTATAAAGTAAAATATGCTCCTATCAGGGGTAATTTTATATTAATTTAAATCAATAATTCCAGTACTTTATTATACGTCATCGATTCCAAACTATTATCTATATAATTTTCTTAGTATATTTTAATCTGATGCATAATTTATTTTCCTGATTTATTTATAAGCAATTCCCAGTTTTGTTTTGTTTTGTTTTTTTTCTTTACATGCACATAAAATTTACGCCAATGTAATATTTAATAAATTTAATATGATTTTCTTTTGAAAGAAATTAAAAGACGCTCGTAGTTATTAAAAAAAAAAAAAAAACCATTTATTTACTGTTTAATTTTTTATGAATTATTTAACAATTTTTTTTTTCTATCACATCATGCATTGTTTTATTCAATTTAACTCAACATTATAGCATTCCGCAATAAATAATATGACATAATAAGCAATCCTATACTTTAATTATTTTCATTTACTCGAATAGCTAAGAAAAGCATATGAAGTTATTATTAAAGAATTGTTTATAATTTTGATAAATACGGCATATTCAAATTAACGATAAATAAAATGATAAATAATATAAATTGTTATTTTAAATAACTTTCAATGTAAATATGCTAGAAAATGGTAACATAAATTATTACTTAAACTTTTTTTATAGAATCAAATAAATTTTAAAGAATGAAATTTTATTTTTACCTACATAAACATCGTTTTGATTAAGGTGATCTAATTCCTTCATTTCAGTATAACTTTTGGAAACTAAAATATATATGTCTCATTCTTAATAATTAATAAATAAAGCGTAGTCTCGAAATAATGAAAAGGATTTTACTCCACATAAAATTTTTGAGTTATTCTAAAATATAAATGATTGCGCGATAAATATAATAAATTTTAAGACATTTATGAAGGCAGTGCGCGTTGGCGGCAATTTTTTATGCGATATGCCCTCAGTATAGTAATATAGTCCATATGATATGTAAATCTAAATCTAAACACTGTCTTCGTCAAAATAACATTCGAAACAACATAAGAATGCATTTACGCAGGCTACGTTTCATATTCAACATTTTAAATTAGATATTTTATAATGCATGTGATTGGCTGCGCGATGTTTCGTCGGAAGATGCTCACCGCAGATATGCATAATTTGTTTTCCTCGACTCTAAGTCGAAGCCTATAATGTATTATTAAACGAAAAAGCGAATAATAGTAACTATAGTAATGAATTTTAGAAGAAAGAATATTTAAACGCTCGTTTTATCTTTTCAACAGATGATTTAACAGGAATAATAATACTACAATTAAAATTAATTGCACATTTGGATATTTATATATTTTACAAGTTAGTTGAAAATTATATTTTTAGTGCTTGGCTTGTACTCTATTATTAATTGTATTTCTAATAATGACTAATCTTCTATGAGATTTGTTGCCTAGAAATTTCATGTTGTATACATCATGCTTGGAAATTCTTAAGTAGCAGCTGTTGGTATAATATGTTTCCAAGATAAGCATGACATTAATATTTTTATGAGCTATAAATGTTTTAATTCCTTGCCCATGCTATTTCAGTCCATTGACATTTTATATTATTACTTCATGAGACTTAGCGATTGTGCCGTTTTAAAGACAAGAATGGTCTAAAAGCTTAGTATTTCGCTCAAATGCATCATTAAATCTTTCGTCACATTTTCTAATCAAGTATGGCGTGTGATTGGTGCAGTAAAATATTGTTAACTTGTAGATTTTTATTTTCAGTTCAGATTGCACGTACTACGTGCATACATTTATGTACAACAGTGAAATATAAAATTTTCCTCTTTATTAATTAAAAAGCCATTGAAATTCTTTGCCAACTACTTGATACACCTTTTTTTATTATTGTTTTTTTTTTTTAAGTGAATATTTATTTGTAAATCCGTAGTGCAATATCCATTGTAATCTACTTGATTTTGTTTTTATTTTATAGATTTATTATTATTTTCTTTTCCATATAGATTGGCTAGTTACATAATTCGCATGTTTTACTTACTCTACTGAATGACTATAAAATGTTTTTATTGTGCGTGTAGCATTGATATGTAGTGTAGAGTTTTCTTTTTGATCCCAATATAGTAAAACTATTGTTTAATTATTATTTTATTAGAAAATTCTCATTTGTTTGTTTCTTTATTATTCACGTTTGATTTTAAGTTTAAACAAATAGGAAAAATAATTTTTTGTTATTCTCTGACGAGTTGTTGCATATATGTTATCTTCCTTATGACCTGGTTTTTCTATTCTATTTTTATTTTTTATTTTTTTTCGTGTTAAGAGAGTAACGTATCCCCATTAAAAGCGACTTTGAACTATTCTTGCTTAAATTCGCAGGAATGAAATTGAATATACTATTTGCTAATATTACACTCAAAGTGAATTTTCTTTTGTCTCTTTTATCTCTTTATATTATATTGAACTCATGTTTTCCTAATTCATTTGGAAATAAATAAAAAATCTTTCCATGTTTGATTACTATCTAATAAAAGCATTAAATAAATTACGCTGAACCAAATAAATGAGTAATTCACTAATAATTTTCACATAGTAATCTTAATTTTGACAATGCTTCCCTTGTCTCAAATTTTAATCAATAATGACTCGAACTGCGGAAAAGTAAAAACTAATCTAAGCAAAACCAATTATTATTATCATGGACAAATTATTTGGCACAAAAAGAGAAGGGAAATTTCTTTCTCATTTACCATAGTATTAAAATTTTATTATCATATTTAAGAATTGGTTGAAAAAGTTTTAAAACTATAATTAATACGTAAATAGTAAAATAATATTTTGAAGATTATAATAGAGTTTGGAAAATTGTTTTTGTTCCTTGTTCGATTGTTTTAGATAAAATGCGATTTTATCCAGACTTTTTTCAAAGCTCATGTAAATTTGAGGCAATTGAATTTCACGAAAATACAATTTTATATATGTTTTGTTTATATTTTTAATAGATTTTATTTATTTCAATAAATAATCCTTATTTTATTGCAGCTTCTTTGATTTGCAGCTACTTGTAGATGGAATATATCGTTTGAAGTTATTGAAGTTCCAAGCATTGTTCCAACGGCAAACAAAATCATTATCGTTAACGATTATGAGTTGTTTTCCACTTAGCCAATCATTTTTATGAAGAATATATCATTTGATAAATTATTCTGTATTTTCCTCAACGAGCAATTATACATAAACCAAAATGTACACATACATTAATTGGATTTATAGGAAAGAAAGTATAAATTCATATAAGATTGGCATTTCGGGAATAAGGCCGCATTTAGCTTAATTAAGTTGGACACGACAAGTTTCGCCGGTCTCGTTCCAGAGAGGAACTCACTACAGATGCTCGTTTCGTTCACTCTCTCTCTCTCTCTCTCTCTCTCTCTTAACAAGAGTGAGCCGGCGCGTACGCAAATAAATTTTTCGAGACTGGCAATGCCTTCTGTCTTTGAGGTCAGGCATTCAAAGCGTCACTCAATAAGTTATACTGCAGAATTTGTATTAGTTACGCTTTAATTGAACTCCATGTATCTCCTCGTCATATCACTTGCCGTACTTCATATTACAATTTCTTTATTTATTCTTACATTTTTTTTTTCCATTAATTTACATAATACAGTTTGTCTGTTTATCATTTAAAGAGGTGCGCAATACATAGTTCGTTACATTACTGAGAAATCTTCGATATTAGATTACCAAATTTTATAAAATTAGACAGCATTGTTCGTTCCTACATAACAATGTGTATTGATAAAATTGTAAAAATAAAAAAATGAATAATTAAGTAGTAATTAATAAATCGAACGAGTGTATGAGCGCTTGAGGTGAGGAATTACTTATTTAAAAATGATTACCCTATAAGCGAGTAAGTCTTATAATTCAAATTTAAATGTGATTAGTTTTCGAACTGTAAAATTTGTCATTACATAGAATAAAAGTAATTTGTTCGATAAACTTTTATTATATTTTATTATTAAAATAATAAGTTAATACATTATTTTATTATCAAAAATAATTGCTCATTGTTTATTTTTTATGATGTAAAAGATTATAATTTTCATCGCTCTTATTTCTCTTTACTTTTATATAGTTTCCTGTATGCACAGTAGACTTTAGATGACTTTAAAACAGTACTATTATAATGTGATAAAAATAACGATTAAAAAAATTATGGCTTTATTCTGGTATTATTAAATAATTTTGAAATAGAGGTTGTAATTCTCTCGGCCATCTACGTATTGTTTCTTTATGTACTGCGCATTGTAAATGTAATTGATGAAAAGGTTTTGGTCAGGTGCATGGCCGGTGAAAATCGCTGACCGGCACCGATGTGCTACTTGTATAACTTGTATATAACAGAATAAAATTGTAATCTATATCCTCACAACAACAACATCCCCACGTAACTTGGAATATAAATGTGGACGATCGCAGCTTCATAACGAATGGATAAATATTGGATTAAGATTAAGATCTTCCGTAAGATATTTTAAAATTCGTCTGTTTTTAAGCGATGGAAATATTTTCAGTATGTTTAGGAAGTTAACTTATGCAGTGAATATGAAAATCTTATAATCTAGAAGAATTAGGATTTTTCAAAAACGTATGAACGGTTGCAAAATACTTTAGTCGTAAGCCGCCGAAAAGTCTTTTTAGAATCGACGTTCACGGTATCGCGACAGATTCGTTGTTCGAGGCATATAGCAGTACCGGCAGCAAATAAGCTTCACACATACGCGCGCCAAAATAGATAAAGCAAGGGAGAGAGAAATAGTAATACTCGCACACACTTACGATCTATTGGAGCATAGATAGCGAAACGGCAAGGGAAGAGGCATGAGACAGGAGGCAGG